>NC_056732.1:73309667-73454667 GCF_019279795.1 Protopterus annectens
AATGTGAATATAATAATGAGATTGTCAGAAATGTTAAGTAAGGAAGGAAAGGGCCTATAGGGAGGATTGCATCACTTTATCCAACTTTGAAGTATTTGGTGGTAGTTGATGACAATAAGTATTAATAAGACTAGTTTAGAAGTTGGAGAAAGAAATAACATTTTTTTTATAGTGGCAAAGATTAAACTCCAGGTGGCTAGAAACATTTTTAGAAAACAGCCATTCCATAATAGCTTGGGGAAATGTGCTATGTTTAGAGTTCTAGAGCTTGCATACCAAATGGTCATAGAAGGCAGTGTTGAGTATTTTTTAAGCTTAGCTATAACCAGTTAGGCAGCAGTTGTAGGGTGCAGTTAAGGCATTTGAAAAGCACTGTGGGTAAAATTATTGCTGTCCTGCATGATGAGTCAACAGCTTGCCTTTTTAGTGCATTGCAATGGTGTTGTTTGCAGTTGGCAAGGGTTAAGAAATTACATAATCTGTTCAGTATGGTTTGTAGTAAATGTTTGTCATTTGCTGATGCTAAGCTGTTAAGAGTGAGTCTGTTCATTGGTAAGTACTAGGCTTGCTGGCCTTGTGGACCATTTTAACCCTAGTCAATTTCCCTTAGTGAGAATTAAACCTTGTACTTTTTGTTTGTGAAGTAAACACCTTAGCCATTATGACAACCCCCAAGCCCTGAAATTGAAAGGGTCTATATTATTTCCTTGAAGAGGCATTCCATCGAATGCCTCTTCATTGACCATGAGACCGCAAACTGTGAAAACAGCGAGCAGCCATATCAGCGATTTCTTTCCCTGGGACAGAAATTGCTTGGCCATCCTCTTCAGTTTGCAATTTTCCTTGCTGTAGTGCAATCTCAGAGTTGGTATATTTAGTTAGGGGGTGTGGGGGGGCACAGCCCCCAAGTTGGGTGATGTGTTGGTATTTGTAGGGCAAGCAATTTCTTTCCCAGGGAAAGACATCGCTGATGTGAACGTTCAGTGTTTTAAAAGTTCGTAGTTTGGGGTCCATGAAGAGGTGTTCAATAGAACACCTCTTCGAGGAAATAATATAGACCCAATTGAAATGCTTTTGATAATTACTTAACAGCTGAATGTGGTTCCCTGGTGAGTAGCCTGTGAATTTGCATTTAACTTTGAATGATTCAGTAATGTTGTGAACTGTTTTCTTTTTGCATAGTGTGAAAATTAAAGGGGGGGAGCTTGAAAAATTCTAAGGTATTTATATTGATACACTTGGTGGTGCAGCGATTAGCATTGTCACCTCACATCAACAGGTTCTCTGGTTCAGTTCTTGGCTGGAGTACCTTCTGTGCGGAGTCTGTATGTCCTCCCTGCGGTCGAGTGAAGTTTAAAGACATGCAGGTAGATGTGTCAATGTGAGCACCTTCTGTGAAGGCTGGGCGCTGGGCTGGCAACTCAACACCATAAAAATCCACTGCCAATCAATAGCAGACCTGTGATCTGCTGTGGTGACCCCTAACTGGGAAAAGCCAAAAGACTTTTTTATTTATATTGGTACACTTGATAGACAGGGGTACCTAGAGGATCATATTTCATGTGGGTATAGACTTTACTAAACCATGTGGCTAACATAGCACAGACTGAGTTTTTATTGGGTTTACTGGAAATTCATTAGTGTTGAGCCAGTTTCAGATAGTGATGATGTCAAGAAGTTATAATCTTTGGGTACAAGATGTACTGACTGACCTCAGTAATAAAATGTCATCAGCATCAAAAGTGATGTAAGAAATGGGGGGGGGGTTCTAAACAAAAGACCAGCACTGGTAGAGTTTTTGATAGAATCTAGAACAGAAGCTGCCATTAAAAAATGAATAATTAGTACAGCATATAAAATATTGCATGATAACTATAAGAATCAATCAGAGGAGGCTAGAAAGGATTGGGAAGAGAGATTTGATAAGCAATTCATAAAGAAACAATAGGAGGATATATGTATGTCTACCATATATGCAACAAAATCTAGAAGATCTAGGATTTTTTGCCTGGAGATGTTTACATAGATATTTTTATACCCCAAGTAGACTCCAGAGAAGTTTTCCTAAGGCAGACAGCAAATGTTGGAGGTGTGAAGGGAAAGAAAGAGGTAATTGAGAACATATTTTCTAGGAGTACAGTGAGTTGGCAGACTTCAATGATTCCCTCCAGGATGCACTGTCGGAGATGATGGGTGGGTAGATTGGTCTGACGAGGGAGATGATTTTTTTGAGCTATGATACAGAATCGGAATTGTCTAGACATGGTAAGCCTTTGCTGTGTCTAATAATTGTGGCTGGCAAAAAAGCAATTACTGGAAAATGGATATCAAAATCTAAATCAACTATACTTGAAGTAGTGAATATAGTAACAGAGATAAAACAACTGGAATTGAGATCTTTAGAAAAGGGTAGGAGCAAACTACATAGGAAATAATGGGAATTGTGGGAACAATACATACAGGGGAGGAATGAGGTATACAAGAAGGCAGGACTTAAATGAGTTATGTAATGTTTGAAAATGATTGGGTAAATTATAAGTGATGTATATTGTTTGCAACTGGGATGTGATGTAAAATGCTTGCAACTAGGATTGTGTCAGTGTGGTTTGTTTTCATTTATATAAATGTATGATTGGCTATGTAGTAAGTGATGGTTTAATAAAGATATGTCTTGTTTAGAAAAAGGCAGGAACCGAATAATTTATGTAATACTGTTTACGGTATATGATATATAGCAATATAAGTGAAGTACAATGTCTGTTATGTTAATATACTTTGATTACTTTTATATTTATGTAAATTTGCGTATGTCACAAGTGACAATTCAATAAAGGTGTTTGAAAAAAAAGTGATGTTGAAATTCTTTATGACTGGTGTTAAGACTATTAACAGCAAGTGAGAAAAATGGGGGTGTAGAACCAAACCTTATGGCACACTGAAGTGACATGTTCTTTAGCTGTAAATTGTTGGTGTTGAGAATCATTTTTAAGATTATGAATTCACAGTCTTGTTAAAAATAATGCCAAGTTATAGACACAAAAACATCAGTTATAAGGGTACAACTCACCTCTGCCCTGCTTACAAGAATCTGAATCAGTATGGCTTCATCTGTCCCTGCTCCTTTCATTGCTTTGTAGAGTCTCTTAGCAAAGTAACCTTGACAATCTTTGGTACATTTCACTAAATGGAAAAAGAAACTACAATCATTTTTGGGTTTATATTTCCAAATGTATCAGTTTATTGTTTGTAAAATGAAAACAAGACAACATGTTCAAGGAGACATAGAATATACTAGATAATGTGAGGTAAACAGAAAAAGATGAAACAGAGATGGTTCTATTAATACAAGAGCAAATATAAAATACAAACAATTGG
Organism: Protopterus annectens; assembly: GCF_019279795.1. Classification (NCBI taxonomy): domain Eukaryota; kingdom Metazoa; phylum Chordata; order Ceratodontiformes; family Protopteridae; genus Protopterus; species Protopterus annectens. The sequence continues at coordinate 73,313,043 of NC_056732.1, forward strand.
AAAATAACTAATTTCATCAAAATATGCTATACACATAGCATATATTTACTTGCAAACTCAGATACATAAATAATGTAGCTGGAGTAACATCTGTGTGGAGGGGGGAGCAACTGTATTCCATTGAAGTAACTGATTGGCCCTCCCCTCATCTCAGTTGTTCTCCAGCTACTTTTGCCTTTGTGGCTCCAAATTAAAAATCCCTTTTCTACCCCATGACGCAAGTGAATTCATCTCCTTCCATCTGCTTCACTCTACAATAAGTTACATTGCATTTTCTGAATTTCTTATCAAAAATGGTTGATTATTTCATTCTGGTTCAACCTTGTACTAGAAACAATTATAAATAAGCTTCTATTGCGTTACAAACTGGTTAAGTATTGCTGTTTTCTGCTATTAATTGTCTAGCAAATATATCAACAAGTTTCTACTGTTTTTTTACTCTAGGATTAAGTGATAGCACCTAATGTTTTCTACTGTGTTCAACTCTGGCTAAGTGCTGTCTTTTTGCTGTTAATGTCTAGCAAATGTATCAGCAAGTTTCTACTGGCATTTTGCTCTAAGATTCAGTGAAAGCACCCAACGTTTTGCTTTATGAACTGCACAGTTACACAAGTAAGGTTCTGGTGTGCTGCCATCTGGTTAAGTGTTTTTTTTCCTGCTGCTAATGTCTAGCATATATATTAGCATGTTTCCACAGGTTTCTGTTGAAGAGTTTAGCTGTAGTACCTGATTTTATGTTTTATGGACAGCACAGTTACTAGTAGCCTAGTCAATTGTTAATAATTTGACAGTTTTGCTTGTGAAAAGAGTTGGTTCAGTGCCTAGTTTTTTCATATCTGTTAAAACTCAAGCTGCTTATTTAAAGTGCCTAAATGTCACATTACAGACTGCATGTTGTGTAACAAAGAATGGGAACTAACTGAGATAGACATTCTACTGTCCTTCAAAATCTGTAAACCTCCATCTCAGTAACCCAAACTTGCATATCAACACACATCTGTTGTTAGCTGCTTAATTTTCAGTTTAAAAGCTATAAATGTACAGCTGTGAAATATAGTGCACTACTTCATGCAGCAGAGTATAGGTAAATAGTATATTATCTACCTAGTTCAACCAGGACCGGCCTGTAGTCAACTGGTGCCCTAAGAAAAAGGGCTCCATAGCACCCCCCCATACCACTTTGTGCCCCCATCCTGGCACACCTGCACCATCCAGATTACTAGAAAAGCACCCCTGCTAGAGCGGCGCCCTAGACAGCCGCCTAGTTGGCCTATGCCTAAGGCCGGCTATGAGTTCAACCATCATACAATCCTAACCATTTTAATCTCTCTCTCTCTCTCTCTCTCTCTCTCTCTCTCACTCCCAGTGTACTGAGCATATAGCATTTCTGACAATTTCTACTGCAAAAGTTAACATAATCTCACTACCAAGGAAACTAGTACAGTCGAATTTCACACCAGTTGCAAAAGTACAAAATGAGCAACACGTTCAGTTAAAACCTATGTAAGACAGTTTCCAAGAATCAAATTAAACTTAAAGAAATATCTTGTTTTCCCTCAGTTCTGCATCAGTGTGTTCTGTACTGTTCATAGGTTCATAGGTTTATAGGTGTGTACTAGGCTAATGGCCCTGGAGCCTTTACAAGCCTAGCCCATAGGATTACCCTGGCATCATGCCACCTGACCTTAGTTCCCAGTGCCTCTGTCAAGTAGAGCCACTGGAGTGATCCCTGAGGTGAATTTTCTATTTCCCATCCACTCATTAAGATTTCTCTTGAAGACGGCCAGTGAGGCGCTCTGCTTGACATGTATGGGAAGACTATTCCATAGCATGGGCAGTCTCTGGGTTATGAACCTGTCCCTCCAGCTTGTTCTGTTGATTGTGGTAATGAGGTTAAAGTCTCTGGAGCATGTAGTGTGGAGGGATTGGGATTTCTTTAGATGTAGCATTTCTAACAGAGCTGGGTCAGACATGGCTTTGTAAGTCAAGCAGAGACCGCTTCTAAGTAGGCGATATGAGACAGAGAATAGTTGGAGTTTTTTTAGTCTGTCCAGTATTGAATCTGCTGGAGGGACACACACACCCCCATCCACATGCTTTATATTGCTGAAGGTGAAGCTAAATGAACCCTTTAGCATATTTCCCTGGGGAGGCCATAGTGGTGCAGCAGTTAGCATTGCTGCCTCACAGCAAGAGCTTCTCCAGTTTGAATCTGGGCTGGGATGCCTTCTGTGTGGAGTCTGCATGTCCTTAATGCAGTCATGCAGGTTTCCTCCAGATGCTCTGGCTTCCTGCCACATCCCAAAGACATGCTGCAGGTGGACTGGACACCCTAACTTACCTTAGGTGCAAGTGTGTGTATGTGTGTGTGTGTGTGTGTGTGTGTGTGTGTGTGTGTGTGTGTGTGTGTGTGTGTGTGTGTGTGTGTGGGTGTGTGTTTGTGCGTGTGTGTGCCTTCTCTGGAAGGTTGGGCGCTGGGCTGGCAAATTCACACTGTAAAACTCTACTGCCAATCATTCTGCGGACTGTTGTTCCACTGTGGTGACCCCTAATGGAAAAGCCAAAAAAAGATGTGTAAAATTTCCCTGGGAAAGCAATAACAGCTCATAACAACAAAATTAAATTCTGTGGCTCATGTCAAGTATTTAAAGTTCAAAGACTTTGTCGTTGTATCCATAAACATTCTACCACATTGATTATTTTTGATGCAAAACCATCTGTGGTGAGGGGGTAGCTGCATTCCATTTTAGAACTTGATTGGCCATCCCCTCAGCTCAGTTGTTTCTCCAGCTACTATAGCCTCATTTCAAGCCAAAGTCACTGCAATACTACTTGTTGCAGTTAAATTAGGTGTAAGTTAACAGTAATCCAGCAGCTTGTGTTACTGTCTTCAAATTATCAGGACTTGTCTTACCTCACTGCTGTTTTACAGATTTGGTACCTGGTACTTACTCCATCATGGGACAACTCACTCTGCTCAGCCCTTACTATGCTTGGGTTTTATACTGCTCCCCTTTCCACCCTCCCCACTACATCTAAACTTATACCTTACTTGTACAGCCTCCTCTACTCATCATCCTGTCTTGTGCCTAACTGCACTATACAATTACAAGCTGTTCTTATTATACCATCTACACCCACTTTTGTTCTAAATTCCTTCTCAAATCTCACTCTGCTCCCACCCCATCAAAACCTATCTATTCTCCATACTATTATCGCCTCTCATTACCTTACCTCACCATACTGCAAGAATTTTACAACACTAATCATGCGGTTTCCCCTCCTGTATCACCTTATTCATCCTCCTCTTCACATTTATAACATCCCCACCAGTAATAATAATAAATAAGCACACCTCAACCATTAATTCATCCTCACCTGTCAACCGTCTTCCCACTAGCTGCTCGAAAATCTATTCAAGCTTATTTCCCACAACTCCATTCCTCTGTTGTAACCCCAAAATACAAAGAAATGTCATTGCCAATGTCAAGGTAATACTTCTACCCATCTCTGCTAAAAATGCCACAATAAACATTCTCCACCATACATCACTGTGATGACATCCACCCCAACCCAAGTCACAATCAAACCCCAAACCAAAGAATACACCCTAAAACTTTAAAAAATAGTCACTCTAAACCTTAGAAACATATGCAACAAAAATCACAGATTTACATGCCTGGATCACTCAGCACAACCAAGATATCCTAGCCACAACAGAAACATGGTTAAAATCTGAAGTAAAAGATGCTGAAATTCTACCCCCCCCCCCCCAGTTATATTATTGTTAGGCTTGATACAACACATAAAAAAGAAGGTGAAATAGCTATAACCTTCCTAAATATGCTCACAGTAACTTCCTATACAGGCCCAATTGGAAATTTTGGAAAAGCAGAAATCCTAATGTCATTCATAAAACTTAATAGAGTCAAGAGTATATGCATTGCTGTGCTATATATCCCAGCAGGACAAAACATTCCAATACTTGAAAACATACTATCCTGGCTCGCAGATACAATCACAAATGAAGTTATCCTCCTGGGTGATATAAATACTGACTGGCAGTCTTCAGCAATCAACAACATGAATCTCTTTGGATTCACTGAACTTATTAATACATCAGCAAAGATATGGCAAAAATCACTTCCAGCAATCTATTCTGGACTGGATTCTGTTTACCACCTCATCTAATTTTGCCTCTTTAGATATCCTCCCTGATACACTAAGTGACCACCTGCCAGCTTAAAATCACAAGAGTATTGGACAACTAACCAAGGAACATAAAACTACCATAATCTCTTGAATTTCTTCAAAGAGTCTTTCAATGAAGCTCTGAAAACAGTTAACTGGTTGATCCTAAAAAGGACTACCCTTGAATAATGCAGTTGAATACGTCAACGCAGCATTTCTAAATATTTTTAAAACCTGAGACCCACAGCATACAAAAATAATTAAAAACAGCCATACCCCATGGCTCACCAACCATTGCAAACACACACTTCCATGCAGCTAACTTCTCCTACCTTAGACCCTTGGACATCTCCTTCACAAAACTCACTTAACTGCAACCTCTCCAATGCACATATAGATAACTCCACCCACTTTACCTTTCAACCAGTTTCTATAACTCTCATAAAAAAGCTTTTATATGAACTAAAACCTCGTTCCTCCTCAGCCGACAACCTTCCCCTGGAATACCTAAATCTAACTACAGATACAATAGCATACCCACATAATATCACCTTATAAAAAAGGAAATAATTCCACTGACATTACAAATTTCTGTCCCATAGCCATCATGTCTCCCTCTCTAAAAACCTTGACACGTGTATACATCAATAATTTCTTACAAAATAAGCTAATCACCAATAAGCAACATGGATTTCAACCAGACCACAAAACCTCCCACTGCATTGCCATCATTTACAGACACTGTCGATGAAGCTCATGCATTACTATAATTTACAGATGATGTCAATGAAGTTCGCAACTATAATAAACTTGTATCTGCAATGTATCTAGATCTATCAAAAGCCTTTGACATGGTCTCTCACACTAAACTTAATCAACTTCTACCCTGGGTCTATCATCTCCATCTATTCAGTGGTTCTCTAGCTACCTTGCCAATGGGCAACAAGCTGTAAAATGGCAAGGGTCCATCTCTACATACATTCCCACTTCCACAGGAGTCCCACAAGGATCCATCCTTGGCCTGTACTATGCCATATGTTTTATCAATAACCTACATTCATTTTCTTGTGAAGGCACCTTGATTCAGTATGCAGATAACTCTGCCATCATCTTCTCTTCAAACACCTTAACTCACCAACAAGAAATTACTCAACAAGCGGTCATCTCTATTGAAACCTGGCTTACAAAAGCACAACTCTTACTCCACCCCTCAAAAAACAAACTCTTTCTCTTTACCCCAAAAAGTCACACTCCTAACAAAGCATCTTTCACATTTTTTTCAGCAATGCCACTGAAATTAAATTAGTCCACTACACCAAACTATTAGGAGTCATAATAGATGATAATCTTAAATTTGGCCTCCACATTCAAAGTAATATCAAGAAAACCCATCAAAAACTAGCCATGCTGAACAGAAACAAACATTTTCTGGGCACAACCACAAAAAATACTGTAGCCAAAACTTACCTTCTGCCCTCCTTATTCTACTAAGCCCCATTTCTAAGCAATTAACAATCATTCATAAAAACAATCTTGGAAGCTGTTGCAACAAAACTGCCAAGTTTGCTACTAATTCATCCTCCTTTATCCATCAGTGTAAAGCTCTATATACCCTTAGCTGGTTGGAACTCCCCCTATACCTTTCCTGCATTCAGTTTATAACAATACATAACATCACACACAAACCATTAGTCTGCCCATCTCTTACCCCTTTACTCAACATGTATTTTCCTAAAAGAACTCTTAGATCAGAAGACAAACAACTTCTCACTATAAACAATCCAAATAATTTCCCTGGACAAAATCACCTGTACTCATACTCTGTAGCAAAAAAAAATGGAAATCCCTATCTCTAACCACTAAACTATTTCTAACCTATCCACCTTTAAATGCTCCATAAAAGAATACTTTACAAAATCATGGACCTGTTCCTGTGCCATTCCTGGCTGAACTTAACTCACTATACTTCGCTCACCCACTTTCAAACTAAATCACACCTTACAACCCTCTGCACATTCCACTTCATTTTTTTCTTTTGTTTTTCACAAAACCTTCCCTTATCCATTTCATCTCTCAAGCCTTTCCTCTGTCTCTTTCCCTTTTCTCCCTAATCACCTAAGTTACCTGAAGACACCCTACCCTACACTCTTATACTCTCCTTTTTCCCAATCCTTCTTCCTTCTATAACTATAATGTGAACAGCATGTCTCATACTAAGACATCACTCAATTTCCCCTAACTGTCTCTACTCATGTAGTCTCTAATATCTCTTTCTAAATATCTTATTAGAATTGTCGCAGGTCTCATTAATCACATATTAATCTGTGTAACAATATGACTAAAGATCTCATTAATCACATATTAATCTGTGTAACAATATGACTAATGAGTTTTTCCTCACAACCTCTCCAGCTCGTGATATTGTTTTTCATTACACTCTACTATGAAATATATATTCTGTGTTTTTTCCATTATAACGTTTTTTTCACTCCTATGTTTTGTAGTGTAACATGTTACTTTGTGATTTAAAATATCTGTAATTGATTTTTGAAATATTGTGATCTTGGAGCTTTTTTCCCCTGGGTCTCACTGAAAATGGTCCCTTTCTGGTCCAGCCGGACTTTCCCAGTAAACAAATGTCAAATAAATAAATACATTTGCAAGTCCCCTTTCTTCAGGGTGTAGGCTTGATCAGATGTAAACAAAAAGTGTTGCCTTCCATTTAACTAGAATGTTTTGCAATCACACACATCACATCATCTTTGTATTTCTATCTTTCAGAGGGAACATCTAACCTTCTAGCACTGGAGAATATTTTGAGCAAACTGATCATTTTGTATGAATATGGATTTGTGATAAATGACAATATTTTTTTCCACTAAAGGGAGAGTTAGCAGTATATAAGACACTCCTCATGAATCAGCACTATTCAGACTGACTATGCAGCCAAAAGTTCAAAGGCAAAGTGTCTAAACTTCAGAGAATGACAACACTGTGGTTAGGATTTGTTCTGTCCATGAGGTGTAGGAATGCCATAGATAATTATATCAAGCTTGAGGCGGGGATCTGGCAGCACAGGGGTACAGCATTTAGGACTGATACCTCAAAATGCTTGGGTATCTACTTCAGTTCCCAGCTGGTTGGACTGCTTTTTGTGCTGGGTTTGCATGCCATCCTAGTGACCATGTAAGTTTTTAATGGCTCCCATCTCCTTTCATATCCCGGAATCACCCCAGGTCTGTACTTGTGTGTGCATGGGGAACAACTATCCTGCAATGGACTGGCACCATATCCAGGTGTGCTTTCTATCTTATGCTTGCTGCTTGCTGAAATAGGCTTTTGTTCCCTTAGCTCTGAACTGGATTAAGTGGGTATTGCTTGGTTTTCCGATATGGCTCTTGACTGAGGTGCCTTGTGTGTGTGTGGAGTCTGAAGAATCTTCCTGTGTCTGTATGAGTTTTTTTTTTTTTTTGTTTGGGGGGGGGGGGTTCCATTTTTCTCACACATCCCAAAGGCATGTCAAAGCTAAATTGTTTTTACTCAAAATTTCCCATAAGGGTGCGTGTGTGTGTGTGTGTGTGTGTGTGTGTGTGTGTGTGTGTGTGTGTGTGTGTGTGTGTGTGTGTGTGTGTGTGTCTATGTGCATTCTATTATGAGATAGTGTCCCATTCATGGTGGGCTTTTATGTATTGTGTCCAATGATTACTGGGATAGGCTGCACATGACTCTGCACTAGAATAAGATGGTTATCAGGGAAGGAAGGAAGAAAAAAGGATAGAAATGGAGGGATAACTGGATTAATGGATAGACAGATGATGGATGGAAGAAAGACTGGTGTGCAGGAGTCAAAAGTCCTTGTACTGGAATGCGTGCTATCTACAAGAAAAAAAAGGATTTGAAAACTATGTCAGTCTCACTACTTTCAATCATGGTTTGAAAACTGTGCCAGTCTCATTACTTTTGATCATTACCATTCAATACCACTTTCCATGAAAGCTGTTTTAAAGCTCTTGATGTGGAGTCAGTAGACCATGTTACATAATTCAACTGCAGTAAGTCCCACTTAAACAGAGGGTTGATCCTTGTATATGTGCGTATACTTAATCTGGAACTTTCTTAGTGCAGAACGTAGGCAGGTGCATTTGTTGTTCCCAGTGCACAGAAAACTCATGTAGCTGCACACACTTTTTCTCTGCCAGCTTGTAAAATTAGATGTGCACTCACCTGATCCCCATGGATGTGCAGAAATATACCCTTGTGAAGTAATGCCCTCTGAATTCCTGGATACTTGGATGTCTAAAAACACTGATCAATGTGATCAAGTTGCCATCACCTGGCAGTAGTTTTAATACTGACCATGTCATTTCACTGGTCACTTCCAGCCATGGAATCCATTCAAGCCTGACAGCAATTTAAACATTAATCCATAAGATCCTGATTATGAAGTTTAAACCCTAGAACATTTTGATATGTTCTGATATATCATACACTGAGCATGGTGGTCAACATGTGCAGCCTGGAAGTGTCTGATGCTCAAACTGATTTTAGTATGGACATATGTGATTATGTGATCTGCAGCAGAACCACTACACCAAATCCCAGTATCTGGCAGACTAGGCACTACATCTACCGAGAACCAACAGTCAAGCAGTTACATTTGTAGGGAACTGACATCTTCCACTGATCTTTCACTGGCAGCCACATAATATGTTATTAAATACATAGTGTGTGTGTGTTAGTGTGTGTGTGTGTGTGTGTGTGTGTGTGTGTGTGTGTGTGTGTGTGTGTGTGTGTGTGTGTGTGTGCGTGCGTGTGTGTGTGTGTGTGTGTGTGTGTGTGTGTGTGTGTGTGTGTGTGTGTGTGCGTGTGTGCGTGTGTGTGTGTGTGTGTGTGTGTGTGTGTGTGTGTGTGTGTGTGTGTGTGTGTGTGTTTCAATGTCATAAAACTGCATACTTTACTATTGGCTTGGTACAATGCTGGAATATGAGTTACTATTGAACTTAGTGCCTCACAGTGGCCTCTTCTTAGACACAAGTTTAAATCTGTAAGATTTACACAGTTCATTGGCTGCTTCTAGATGCCACATGTAATGGCCTAAGTATCTACAATGCTTCTTATCTGTTGGTATACACAGAAGGAACCCTTAGAATTCTACCACAGTTTACCTGACAATTCTTGCTGCAATACCTGGAACTCAGAATCCCCAACAAACTACTCCCAGTTTAGGCTTCTAAGAAGGACTGAAAGTTATTTTCTTATGCCAGGCTGTTTTGCAGTATTTTTATCCATGTAAAATAATATAGCAATAACGAATGCCTGGGTGTGGGTAATGCTGGATTTACCCACGGTTGGCATGGTTTGGTCATGAGGGTGAAGCCCGAGTGGCCAAACAAAGCCAACCGTGAGTAAATCCAGCATTACCCACACCCAGAAGTGGGTTATTGCTATTATACAATGACATTATTTAAGGAAAAAAATTATTACTTTTCTTAAATAATGGTATTGTATAATGCCTCCTTGCTGCCCTTCCGCAGCTGTCTGGTATTCTGCAGCAGTTCTGATGTACTGTGCATGCGTATGTCTACGCAGTACATCAGAGCTGTGGGCAAAAGCAACGGAGAAAGCAAGATCTCCATTGCTTTTTACAAACTGTCTCGCTATGTTAAATGGGTTTAACATAGCAAGACAGCTTTAAAATAAGCAACAGAGATCTCCATTGCTTATTTTAAAGCTGTCTCGCTATGTTAAACCCATTTAACATAGCGAGACAGGTTTAAAAAAAAAAGCAACGGAGAAAGCAAGATCTCTGTTGCTTACATTGCTATGTTAAAGGAGTTTAACATAGCGAGACAGCTTTAAAAAAAGCAACGGAGATCTCCGTTGCTTTTTTTTAACCTGTCTCGCTATGTTAAACTCCTTTAACATAGCAAGACAGTGTTTTAAAAAAGACTTATACTAACGGAAAAAGTCCGGGCGACTGGACCTTTTCCCATTAGTATAAGTCGATTTACAATGTGCACTCTGACCAATCAGCGTACATGTTTTGGAATATTAATGGGGGGGGGGTCATGGTATAATGTGGCATCTTTTGTTTCTGACAAGCAGTTATGGTGTGCTGGTTATAAACTAGCATAACTTTCTAGTAACATAGTTGTCAGTTCTGTTACTTCTATAATGCATAACCGTTTTATTTATTTTATTTATTTAACATTTGTTTTACCAGGACAAAATCTGACTGGACAGCAGGTGTCCATTTTCAGCAGAGTCCTGGGGAAAAAAGCTCCAAGAAATTTAATACAAATACAAAAGGTAATATGTTAACATGTGAGGTAAAAAGACAGAAGATTCAAACAAACAACATATTACAGTCAGAAGATCACAGAATTTACAATGATAGTACAATAATTGAAGCTCAACATGCTAAGAAGAAATGTCTATATTTACAGTATTTACAGTCAGAAAGCATGAGCAGAACTCCTGACATGATTAGGAGATTTCTAGTCTAGCAGTAGAAGTAATACCTGAACATGAGGCATTCAGAAGTAGGTATATATTGCAAGACTTACAAAAAAAGTACAAAGCATCTAGGTGGCAGTATCATGGCAGACATTTTACCTTGTCATCCTTAATATGTATATAACTATCCGATACTGCATAAAGTTGCCCTGTAAATTGGTTATCTGTCAGCCTCATGTGTCATTCTTATTCTTTGTTTGATTAGCTGTACAAGTACAGTAGCCACAAGTGTCTTTTTTCAGTGATGACCTTTTAGACTAATTGTTTTCATAGCTAAGATGGTGAGCATACATTTATTGATGAAAACTGCCTGTTAAGAACACTGCCTGCTACTTTGTGTCTGATTCTTATTCATGGGTGTAGGAGACACCATAGTAAACCTTGTGGGGCAGGGATTCAATGAATAAATAAATAGGTAAGTGCACTTTTATTTATTCTTTTAAATTTTTGGTATAGTTATTTCACTAACACATGAAAAGTATCAGGTGAAGTACCACAAGCTAATGCAACAAATGTGAAAAGTTTCATGACAGACCATAAAAATACACAGCATAGAATTTAAAGGCATTTAAAAGTTTGTCAGATTACTCTATAGGGATGTGCAGTATGCTGGACTCATTGAGTCATAAAATAGTTCTGAGGTGTCAGATTTGGTAACATAGAAGGATAAAGCCTTGACTGTGGCTGTGGCCTACATGACTACAGTAATTTTAATAGCTCAGGCACCTAATGGAAGGATTCAGTCAGGGAGGATGGGAGGCGGCTTTGGCTTACCAGTTGGGTGACACCTAGTGGGAGCACTAGGTGTTGCAACTGTGCAGCATGAACCTATGTGCATGCTCTGTTATTGTGCATAAGTACACAGTCAAGTGAGTGAGCAGAGGCACCATACCTGCAACTGCAACATGCAGTGGTGTTCTCAGAGCCAGTGTGATGGAGGGAGATGTTCCGTAGGTGAAGGGTAGGTCACTGTGCAGAACCAGCAAGCTGGCTCACTTTCTATCATCAGACTCTCACTGTGGGGAAATGAATGGGAAAAATGGGCTACCTAATCAGGTGCAAATGGGCCATAGGATTCTCACCCAGCATGAGGACGCCCAGCTTTCATCCTCATATAGTAAATCGGACAAGTCTGGCCAGTCCTATGGAGGCAAACAAAGGATAGTTCCTACGCAGCACAACATTAAGAAACAGTGCTTTGGAATTTCAGACTCTTTAAAATTTGATTTGTCTCACATAGCACACTACCGTTCAGGGACCTAAACATGTCATATATATATATATATATATATATATATATATATATATAAGTTTCTGAGTGATCTTAGCATCATCTGTAGAAAGTGACTTCTTAAAAATGAGATCCCAGTGAAATGATACATAACTCTTTAGTTCAGGAAAATGTTTGTATGTTTACATTGAATATTCCCTGTTCAATATCTGAAAATGATATGAGACATCTCTAAATGTTATTAAGATATCTTTGTATACTAGATGCATTACTGCTGATTTATGCTTTTCAAGGCATGCTATGCTGGATTTCTTCACTATCACTTGACAGTTTTATCGTCTGAAGAAGTTCCTTACATGTTAGAGTAAAAACTCTAACCGCTATTGTTTTAATAAAAGTTCCATGGCTTTACTCAGAGTGGTTATTTAATTTTATTTATTTTCAATGTCTAATTTCTATGTGCCTCTTATGTCAGCATGGTTTTCATGTAGGGCTTTGATTTCTTGACACAATCGAAACACATGCCACAGGGGAACTGGTGGTCCATTAAACTGCCTTTAAGTATGTGTGTGTGTGTGTGTGTGTGTGTGTGTGTGTGTGTGTGTGTGTGTGTGTGTGTGTGTGTGTGCGCGTGTGTGTGTGTATGCGTGGGTGTGCACGTGTGTGTGTCTGTGTATCTGTCTGTGTGTGAGTCTCTGCACTTTCTGAGAAATTCTGGAAAACTATCTAGGATGAGTTTCTCTGTCTTGCAGTGTTGGGATAAACTTCAGCTCCTCCATTACTTAAAAATGGCTAAATTGTTAATAAGTACAATACATCAGTGATACACTGATACAACATAATAAACATATTACAGGGTACCATAGCTTACACAAATAAATGCAATATACTACATTAACTCTGGCAGCATTAGCAAGGATAGGTGAAACTAGAATTCAAATAAATAATGCGATGTAAAATATCTAGCAGAATCAGAAACGTTCAGCAAACGTGCAAGAGTAGATGTTAAGTGTAGATTGGAATGTATAAAACAAATAATAAACATGTCAAGAAGATTATAAATCAAATGATGGATAGGAACAGGTACAGATAGAAAACTAACGGAATTGTTACAGCTCTGATTGATTGTAGTAATTAGAAACGAGTGATGTAGGAAGGGTAAGAAGTTCAAACAGGTTATTGGGAGTAAGGTTAATACAACAAAATGGTAGCAAAACAGGGTGTCTTCCATTTGTTTGAAAGTCAGATGGTTAAAGTTTGCTTGGTTCTGCATTACATCAAACTTATTTGGTTGATGTATGTAAAATGAAGTGAAACTGGATCATCTGTATATGTGTTTGAATGTGTGTGTATTTGTGTGTGAATATGTGTGTATGTATGAGTGTGTGTATGTGTCTGAATGCATGTGCGTGTGTGTGAATGAGTGTCTGTGTATGTGTGTGTGGGGGGGGGGTTGGTGCTGAGTGAGTTGCTGGCTGTTAGTGCAAGATCACTAACAGGGCAGTAAGGAGATTTTCCATACTGCCACTGTTGTATGATCTTGGAGTTAGTATATTTAATTAGTGTGGGTGTGTAGAAAAGCCAGATTTATCTTTCTTGAGCACCAACCATTGTAGCTGTAGCCATTGAGTGCTGCAGGCATTAGCCCATGACCTTACCACAGCATTCCTAATTGTTTTCTGCATCCAAAATCAGCTACTTAATTACATAAATGAAAGGCACAGTTTCACTTATATGGAAAACTTGTTAAAGAAGTTATGCTACCACAGTTCATTAGATTAAACAGATATACAGCTAGCCCTGTAGGTAATAATAAATAGAATATGTTAATATAAGCATTACATGGTAGAAAAACAACATGAATGCTGTAAATACAAGAGATGGATGACTGTTGCACTTCTTTTATATTTGATGAAACAATTAATATATTACCATCTGTTACAAGTCCCATTCACTAATTATATAATGCTTAGACAAACATTATTTAAATTATTTCTTATATAAAGTAGGTCTGTACACCAAGATTATTATTGATAGCTATAATAACTTGAATAATCCAATGCAAGAAGTTCCATAATTAATTTAAGAATTGCATTTCTCATTGCAGTTCATTAAATACAAACATTTAGTTTATAGATAATTACTGGGCATGTGGTCCAGGAAACCACTGAGGAGACTAGCCCAATTTCTGAAGATCACCAAATCCTCAAGGCTATACAGTAAGCAAGTGGAAGCTGGGGTAATCAAACTCTGTACCACAAGAAGCAGCTTGTTAGTTCATAGTGTTAATCCTCTGTGCTTGTTTTTCAATATAATTCCTTTAATGCAATCTAATATCCACATGAGGGAGACAGAAATGTTGGTTGAAACTGGTCTTGCACACAGAGTGGAGTCCCAACTAGAAGAAGGAGTATGCTCCATTTAATCCTAACTTAAGCAGAGGGAGTAGCAGAGGTAGCCCGTCTACCAAGAGAGGAGAGGTTCTTGGCCCAGAAATTGTAGTTTATTGACCATTTGGACAGTTTATCTGTCTCTTTCAACTTTCTGGCTTAAAAGACCACATCTGCGCTTGTTTCCCATCTTTTCTGTAACTAACCTATTGGTAGCACTAGAAAGCCTTAAACTGATACAAGCCTTCTAGCTTAGGATAGAGACTTTGGAGTGATTAAGTATCATTTTTCTGTACTTTCTTGCTGTACTTAACTGTTTTCTGCCTAAACGCAGATTTTCCAGTGTTTATTGTGATTTAAAAGCTTGTTTTTTTCACATATTGTACTTATTTGACTGCCTGCACTTTTAAGAAGTTGTTTTTTGTTTAAATATTTTTTTAACTGTTGTAGGCTACACACTAAAGTGTGATAGCCTTTTCTGATCATTTGTAGTCGTTTAAAGCTGTTTTATGTGTATTTTATACTATTTTTGCCTTATCTTTTCAAAAAAAAACAAAAAAAAAAATCCTTGTGTCCCACCTTTCTAAGCTAGTATAGTCGATTTTTCAGGCTAGTGCTGAATTCAAGGCTGTGATACTAGTTTCTGAATGTCCCATACCTTACTTGGATAGAAGGAAGTTTCTCTGTTCACCTGTGAGAGAAGGGAGCTTTGAGCAACCTATCTGTCCCTGGAGGAATGGTTCCAGCCCAGACGTTAGTAGTTTATTGGCCATTTTGGGCTAATTTCTATCTCTTTCATTTCCCTACTATAAAAAACACATTTGCATGGTTTTGCACACTGGGCAGTGCTGGTTAGCTACGGTTAAATTATTCCTGGCTCCACTAAGTCTCCTCTTCAGTTTTTCCCTTGAAACTAGTCTAACTCTCAACCTAAGCACTCAAAAAGCATCTTACAGCCCAGCACTTGCTCAGACCTGATAGCAAGCACTAATATACCCTGACACTGATTGCCCATCAGGGCAAGGCTCTTTATTCACCCCTCACCAACCAAGCGACTAAGCAGCTCACCTTACTATTCAGGCGTGACCAAAGGGCAACTTCAGGTGCACTCTCCAGTCCAGCTGGTGAATCTGGGTATCCTGAGGAAATGTTACAACTGCCTCATGTAAACAGACAACCCTCTCCTCCTACCATAAAACACTAACATATGCGAGAGATGCAATTATACAGCCAAACTGGAAGCTAAGCTGTCTCCACCCAAGACTGGAGCAGACAGTCAAGAGGAGAAGGTTAACACTTGCACCACAACTCCATCCGCACACAGACCTACTAAAACAGCACTGGCAAAAAATACACATAAATACACAAAATCATACTTGGAGGCTCTAAATAAAAACCTGCAAAAGCATCAGAGACCTCCAAAGCAGATACCCAAACAACCTGCACTTCTCGTCACAAACCAGACAACACATAAAACACAAAATCAGTATGCCGCACAATCACAGCCCTTAAGGCGAAATAACATACTTAACACACTAGTAATAGGTGACGCTATAGTCAGGCACACTGACGTCCCACTCACTAGGCTGGACAAGCAGAAGGTTACTGTTAGCTGCCTGTCGGGAGCCAGAATCCACCACATAACACAAGCACTCAGGTCACTCCAGAACAAGTACAAATATGACTCTGTCATTGTTCATGTTTGTGTGAATGACCTGAGACGTACCTCCCTGGACTACATGAAAAGAGACATGGAAGAGCTCTCTGATCATGCAGCCCAGGCTGGTATGACCCTGACCCTGAGTAGCATCCTGCCCTCACCAAGAAGGATACCTCAGTATAAAGAAAAAAATTATCAATTTCAACAATTGGCTAAGCTCCTGGTGTCATTCAAAGGGGGATCCAGTGTCTGTCAGCCTGGGGCAACATGCTCGACAAGCCACATTGCTTTGCAAGAGATGGCTTGCACCTGTCACCCCTAGGCTTTTGAATACTGGCCAAGGCTCTTGCTGCCCCCATAGTGCCTTTTTTAGGCAAGGCTCAAAAGTCAAACCCACCTCTGTAAACAGCACAATTAACACAAAACTGAGGGTTATGCTACTCAACGCCAGGAGTTTAAATCTCAAAATGCATGCGCTCGAAGCACTCCTCAGTATGGAGAACATCGACATCTGTGCAGTAACTGAAACCTGGTTCAAGGCTCCAGAGAGCACCACAGCACTACTGGACTACAACTCATATCACACATTTTGGCCACAGAACATGGACTGAAACACAAAAGGAGGGGGTGTATCCATATTCATCAAGGATACCTACACCTCCAGGTTAGTGGCGCAGCATGATACCTCTGAGATCATCCATGTGCAACTAATATCGGGCAAATCTGCAATGCAAATTGTGGCCTGCTACAGATCACCCTCCATAACCCATGATCACCACTCCACCTTTCTGGAGACACTGGACAACATGAAGGTCCTACCAAACACCCTGATATTGGGCGATTTCAATTACCCTACCATTCACTGGGAAAACTACTCGAGTACAAATTCCCAGGCCCATCACTTCCTGGAATTCATCAACTCAAATGCCCTGGATCAGCTGGTAAACTCCCCTACCAGAGGTGAAAACATATTGGACCTGGTCATCACCAACATGGGTGACAGGCGTTCCACACCAGAGGTCAACCCGTCACTGGTTAGATCAGACCATTAACTAATCACTCTGGATGTCCACACCCCACAACCACCCCCAACTGAAGAAACCACAGTAAAATACTTTTCTAAAGCAAACTTCACCTTACTTAAGACAGACGTGGTAAGTTTCACAGCCCCCACGCTAAAGGATAATGCTGACCAAGATGCAGAAATCTTTACAAATGCACTCTTAGAGCACCTACAAGGATGCATGGATTGTGCCATCCCTAGCAAAACCAAAACTCACTTCTCTAAGAGAAGGAAACCAGTTTGGTGGACCCCTGCAATAAACAGGCTATACAATAGAAAGAGGAAACTAGCTCAGAAAAAAAGCAACTCCCAAGAAGGAAAGACATCCCTCATCAGTATCAGTAAGAAACTGAGGTCCCTCATGAAATCATCCAAGGCTAACTTCGAAAGAAAAATAGCCAAGATAACCACAAAGCTTTCTTTAGCTATGTTAAGAATCTAAGTGGCAACTTGCAGATATACACTGAACTAGTACAAAATAGCACAAAATATACTGAACCTACTGATACTGCCAACATCCTGGCAGATAGAGTCAGTGCAAACTTCACCCCCTGCTCACCTCCAAAAGGGCCCAGAACAGTACCGGAAAAGTGTAGTGTCCCAAAAATCACAAACGCACAGGTGGAAACAGCCCTTTCAAAAGCCAAAAACACAGCGTCAATGGGACCAGATGGTGTCCCGGGCTGTGTCTTGCACAAACTACAGAACGAACTACCCCCCCCCCCCCACCTAAACATGCTGTTCAACCTCAGCCTCTCCACAGGCTATGTGCCCATAGAATGGTGCACAGCAACGGTTACTCCTCTCCACAAAGGAGGTGCCACAACTGACCCTGGTAACTATTGCCCCATAAGTCTGACTAGTCTGGTCTGCAAGGCTATGGAGTGCATCATCATGGAACTCATTAACAAAGACATTGGGAACCTCAAAACACTTGACCCGACCCAATTCGGCTTTGTTAAGGGCAGATCATGCCTACTAAACCTGGTTGATGTCTTTGAGACAGTCACGAAGGTCATAGATGAGGGAAAGGTGGTTCACACAGCCTACCTTGACCTCGCCAAGGCTTTCGACACCATTCCCCACTCGGGTATTACAGAAAAACTCACCAGCCTGAACATAAACCCCTACATCACGAGATGGGTTGCCAACTGGCTTACAGACAGAACTCACACTGTAAGAATAGTGGGCTCCAGGTCCAACTCTAAACCAGTCACAAGTGGTGCCCCACAAGGCTCGGTCCTGGGACCCCTACTGTTCAGCATATACTTCGAAGTACAGCCAAACACAGGAGAACTATGGCTAACCAAGTTCACCGATAACTGCAAACTGGGAGCCATAACTGACTCTCTGGCTGACACGGACATCCTCCAAAAGGGCCTTACTGAGACGGACACCTGGTGTCAAAGTCATGGCCTCGAGCTAAATGCCAAAAAATGCATAGTCATCCCATTTGGGAAAAACAAAACACCCATGAATTACCAAATAGGTGGCAGCCCCCTTAATACAGAAGAGGTAATAAGACATCTGGGGACCCAGGTAGATAGCAATCTCTCCTTTGACAATCATATTGCCAAAGTAGTTAGGAAAGCCTTCTAAGAGCTAAACCCAAACATAAAACTACTGTTCAATCTCAGCCTTACTACAGGATATGTACCCAAAGAGTGGTGTGCAGCAACAGTGGTCCTCTCCACAAAGGTGATGCCTCAACAGATCCTGGAAACTATCGCCCCATAAGCCTGACTAGCATGGTCTGCAAAGCTATGGAAAGGATCATCATGGACCTCAT
The DNA here is from genome assembly GCF_019279795.1 of Protopterus annectens. Lineage (NCBI taxonomy): Eukaryota > Metazoa > Chordata > Ceratodontiformes > Protopteridae > Protopterus > Protopterus annectens. The sequence goes on from NC_056732.1 coordinate 73,331,883, forward strand.
AAATAAAGATATTGGGGACCTACAGACACTGGATCCTACCCAGTTCGGCTTTGTTAAGGGCAGATCCTGCTTCTTAAACCTGGTCGATTTCTTTGAAACAGTCACCAAGGTCATTGACTAGGGGAATGTGGTCCACACAGCCTACCTGGACCTCGCAAAAGCCTTCGATACAATACCCCACTCGGGCATTATAGATAAGCTCGCCAGCTTAAATATAAACTCCTATGTCACTAGATGGATTGCAAACTGGCTCAAGGACAGAACCCACATGGTTAGAATTGCTGGAGCCATGTCAGACTCCAAACTAGTTACAAGTGGCGTCCTACAAGGCTCAGTCCTGGGACCTCTCTTGTTTGGTATATATTTCTTGGAGGTACAGGCCAACACAGAAGGACTGTGGCTAACCAAGTTCGCAGATGACTGCAAACTGGGCGCCATAATCGACTCTCCGGCCGACACAAGCATCCTTCAAAAGGGTCTCATAGAAACAGACAACTGGTGCCAGAGTCATGGCCTTAAGCTAAATGCCAAAAAGTGTATAGTCATCCCCTTTGGCAAAAACAAAGTGTCCACAAATTACCACATAGGTGGTAATCCATTAAGTACAGAAGAAGTAATTAGGGACCTGGGGACCCAAGTTGATAGCAATCTCTCATTTGACAACCACGTGGCCAAAGTGGTTAGAAAAACATTTTATATAGCCCACCTAATCATGAAGGGATTCATATCTAGATCAGGGGAGTTCATCTTGCCTCTTTATTCATCCCTCATCAGGCCCATAATTGAGTACAATGCCCCTTTTGGGATGTACCTTACCAGACACCTGCAGCAACTGGAAAGACCCCAAAAGTACCTCACCAAGAGGATCAAAGGGCTCAAATAGATGCCATATGCTGCCCGGTTAAAGAAACTCCAGCTCTACTCAGTGGCATACCGCCTGCTCAGAGGCGATCTGTGCCTGACATATAAAGCCATGTCCAACCCGGAATTAATGGACATGCTGCACCTCAGAAAATCCATATCCCATCAAGCTACGCGCTCGAGAGACTTGAACCTCAGCATTGAAATAAATAGGACATGCTGGAGGGACAGATTCATAACCCAGAGGCTCCCTTCACTCTGGAATAAAATTCCAGTCCAGGTAAGGCAGAGTCCCTCATTGACTCTCTTGAAGAGGAATCTTGATGAGTGGATGGGAGATCATAGGTTTACCGCGGGTATCACTTCTGTGTCACTGTTAGACAGAGGCACAGTATACTAACCTAGAAAAAGGGCATAGCAAAATTAATTTAAAATGGGTGGTGAAAGCCAAACACACTCTGGCTAGGCTTATAAATGCCCTAGGGCAGATAGCCTAGTATGAACCTATGAACCTATGAACCTATGTGGCCCATCTAATTACTAAAACATTCACATCTAGAAATTAAGAGGTTATAGTGCCCCTCTACTCATCACTCATTAGACCCATCATAGAGTACAATACCCCATTTGGGATGTACCTCACAAGACACTTCCAACAGCTGGAAAAACCACAAAAGTACCTCACCAAGAGGATTACTGGTCTCAAACATATGTCCTATGCAGCCCGACTGAAAAAACTCCGACTGTACTCAGCGGCATATCGCTTACTCAAAGGTGATCTCCGCCTGACTTACAAAGCCATGTCCAACTCAGAATTGATGGACATGCTCCACCTAAAGAAATCCAAGTCACTGTGAGCCACGTGCTCTAGTGAGCTAAACCTCACCACAACAATAAATAGAACATGCTGGAGGGATAGATTCCTGTCACAGAGACTCCCCATGCTTTGGAACAAAATTCCAGATTACATCAGGCAGAGCCCCTCACTAACACTCTTCAAGAGAAACCTTGACGAGTGGATGGGTAGCAGAAAATACACCCCTGGGATCACTTCATTGGCAATGCTTGACAGAGGATCAGTTAATTAATCAATGGGGAGGCGAAAGCCGACACACTCTGGCTAGGCTTATAAATGTCCTCGGGCAGATAGCCTAGTACCTACCTATGAACCTATGAACCTATGAGCCTATGAATGACAGCAAATGAATCAAGACAGCCCTGACCAGCAATGGTCATGCTGCTACAGGTTTTACCACCTGCAGGGTAATGCTGACATGTGAAATAAAAATAGTCATACAAAATTATATGAGAGCAAATGTACTTCACTTTGGAAACATGGTTATAAATAGTATCAAAGGGTGCAACAGAGTGAGAACTGTGGATGTGCTTGACAACTGCATTACGTAGGGTGTGGAATATACTGATACCATGCAGCTGAAGAAGAATCAAGCAAGTAAAGTGAGAGGTAAAACACATAATCACTGACGTAAGTCTAGACAATGATAAAACATGAGAACCAGGAAGGAAAAACAACAAAGGTCAATAAGCAGGGTAGGCTAGCACTACAGAAGGAGGTAGTTAAGGGGATGAGGCATGAGCTAAATACATTTTTTCAGATACATTGGAGAACACAGATATAATTAAAAAGTGACTCCTTTATTAGAAAAATGGATGGAAGGAAGCTCAAAATGCTGGATATTAGACAGAACTGGATAAATGCTTCAGTTTCCTGTTTCCACACAAGTCACAGGGCAAAGCACCAACATTACAAGATGATGCAGTTATGGATGGAAACAAACAAAACAATGGAAGATTGGCTATGGAAAAGAAAAATAAAATAATTTTTGAATTTGCGTGGATGTAAGATTTAATTTCAGTTGAGCTGCTTTCCAAGATATTTAAAAAAATTTTGCCATGGACTTCAGTGAACCACTAGCATAATGTTTTGGCCTTAGATCACTATTAGCAGCAGTATCACATGGCCTTAGATCACTAATAGGAGTGGTATCACATGGTCTTAGATCACTAATAGCAGTGGTATGACATGGCCTTAGATCACTAATAGCAGTGGTATGACATGGCCTTAGATCTGTAATAGCAGTAGTATGACATGGCCTTAGCTGAGTAATAGCAGTAGTATGACATGGCCTTAGATCACTAATAGCAGTGGTAGAACATGGTCTTAGATCAGTAATAGCAGTGGTATGACATGGCCTTAGATCAGTAATAGCAGTAGTATGACATGGCCTTAGATCACTAATAGCAGTGGTAGAACATGGCCTTAGATCAGTAATAGCAGTGGTATGACATGGCCTTAGATCAGTAATAGCAGTAGTATCTCATGGCCTTAGATCAGTAATAGCAGTGGTATCACATGACCTTAGATCACTAATAGCAGTGGTATCTCATGACCTTAGATCACTAATAGCAGTGGTATGACATGGCCTTAGATCACTAATAGCAGTGGTAGAACATGGCCTTAGATCAGTAATAGCAGTGGTATGACATGGCCTTAGATCAGTAATAGCAGTAGTATGACATGGCCTTAGACCACTAATAGCAGTAGTATCTCATGGCCTTAGATCAGTAATAGCAGTGGTATCACATGACCTTAGATCACTAATAGCAGTGGTATCTCATGACCTTAGATCACTAATAGCAGTGGTATGACATGGCCTTAGATCACTAATAGCAGTGGTAGAACATGGCCTTAGATCAGTAATAGCAGTGGTATGACATGGCCTTAGATCAGTAATAGCAGTAATATGACATGGCCTTAGATCACTAATAGCAGTGGTATCTCATGGCCTTAGATCAGTAATAGCAGTGGTATCACATGACCTTAGATCACTAATAGCAGTGGTATGACATGGCCTTAGATCACTAATAGCAGTGGTAGAACATGGCCTTAAATCAGTAATAGCAGTGGTATGACATGGCCTTAGATCAGTAATAGCAGTAGTATGACATGGCCTTAGATCACTAATAGCAGTGGTATCTCATGGCCTTAGATCAGTAATAGCAGTGGTATCACATGACCTTAGATCACTAATAGCAGTGGTATGACATGGCCTTAGATCACTAATAGCAGTGGTAGAACATGGCCTTAGATCAGTAATAGCAGTGGTATGACATGGCCTTAGATCAGTAATAGCAGTAGTATGACATGGTCTTAGATCACTGATAGTTGTGGTATCACATGACCTTAGATTACTAATAGCAGCAGTATCACAAAACTGCAGCTTGGCAGTGAAAGGTGGAACTAGAAAGAAGTCAAGTAATTACATGTCTGAATGATTATCCTGTGACTGATTCGAGACAGTATAACTTCATGTAGCACAGACTGTCAGTTTAATATGACTAAGTATTAGTTTTTGTCTAATAAAGTCGTAGTTTGTGGTATTGGTGGCTTCAAGTGCTTCACTTTTTATTTAATATGACTAAGTCCTATGACTGGGTTACCACTGAGATAGACAAGGTGAACTTTGCTTATGTCATGCGCTTCAACTTCAACAAAGCCTTTAGCACTGTATCTAATAGGTGGCTAGTTGGAAAATTATACGACATAGGTGTGAAGCCCAAATGAACAGTGCATTAGAGGTTGACTGATCAGAAGCAGAGGGTGGTTGTCAGGGAGAACATTAGGGAAAAAAAATCAGCAAGCAGTGACATACCAAAGGATTCATTGTTGGTTCAAGTCCTTTCTATGTTACTAATGTGAGACATCATTCTGGCTTTGGAAAGTAAAATTATTCTCAGAAATTAACATTGCATGTATTATTATGATCATTTATTTATTTGTATTTGTTAATCATAACAGATTACTAATCCATATGTATCTTTTTTTCACACTAGGCCAGGGACCATTGTCTAGTTAGGTGATTTCTCATAGTTACCTAGCAAGTATATTTACTAGGCGTGCCAAATGCAACCGACAGTTTAACAGAAGTATTGCGTGTTAGCATTAGGAGGGTTTACTATTAGAATGTCAAAGCGAACGCTATTGACTGTACTGTTGTCGAACACTGAAGTTCGAAAACGGTAATATCGAAGACCAAAAGCCAACCTAGGAATGGGTTTTAACATGGGTCGAGATAGGGGAGAGGTTTGTAGTTCGGCAATAACACTGAACACCTATCTCGACCTATGAACGGCAGTTTGATGTAAAATCCTGTTCGATTAATTTACTTTTTGATAATGTAATATAGACCCTGGTTCACAGCAGTGCTGACACCTAGAGGATTTGCAGGTGTATGGCATGCAATATTATGGGCTGGGGCTAAATTTTGCACTGCACTTAGTGGCGCTCTATATTTGGTAGAAAGTTGGCATGTGTAGTAGCCAGTATGCACCCTCTGCTAGCAGCCACTGTGGAAATCACAGCTACCTGAGTTAAGGGAGTTAAGAGATGGAATCGCCATACAGTCATGAACAGTTCATTCCAACCACTTGACCCTTGCATCCTAGGGAATGGATGGGCTGATAAGGCTCCTGCCCTAAGCAAGAAATGATCAGACTATAAGTCTATCACATTACTCAGGGAGCTAGCTAATGGAACTTGTTCTCAACCCTAACATAGGAATGACTGGGTAAAGTGGGTGGTGGAGAAGGCAGCCCAAAATAATGGTGGGAAGGAGGAAGAAAATATTATTTAAATTTATCATAGGTTCATAGGTTAGTACTAGGCTAACTGCCCTTGCGAGCCATTTTAAGCCTAGCCAATTATCCCTTGTGAGATTCAAACCCTGCACCTTGTGTTTGTAAGGCAAACACCTTAACCATTAGGCCACCCTCCCAACCCGAAAAAGCAGGAAGTCAGATTCTTGTTTTTTCACAGTCATTGTTGGCTGGAAGCCCAAAGTAAACTTACAGAGAAAGCGTATCGCTGTATTCAACCATGTATGAATGAATAGATATAGAATACAACAGAACTTGAACAATTCTTCCTTGTAGAGTCAGTTGTAATTTGATAAACTGGACAGAGTTATAGATTAAAGAAGCAGCCTAGCCTAACTAAAATCATGTTATAAAACAAGTCAGACCACTACTACAGGCTGACTGCATTCTAAAGAACAGACAAATCTGCATTTCCTTAAAAGATCTGCGGAAAAAAAAGGGCAACCTACCCTAGAATAATGCTCATGTGACTGATTAAACAAAAGATCAGCGTGAATAAATGTTTTCATAATAAGAGTGAATAGTCAAATATGCAAGTAGATCAAGCATGAAAAATAGGATGGTGCAAGATCTAAGACAGTTGAAAGTCTTTTGAGATCTTGTGTTTGGAACTAATATTCAATTGAAAAAAGATAAAATTGATACATTTCAGTGATGAAATTAAGACAAATCTCTTTTCAATAGCATAGCTGATTTCATTATGTCACAACCTTCCAAAGATATTACTGCAATATGTAGTGACAAATTCAGATAAGCGACAGCACCAGACTAAAATTGTACAACTTAGCTGACAATTCATTACATATAAAGGCTTACGGTTGACTGAATTTAGTTCAGAAATGTGTTACACAGTAGAAAGAAAGCAAGAAAGAAAGAAATTCAGTGATCCTCTTGCAATGCAATATGGCTTTTTTTTGTGAACTGGAATACTTTGATCAGTCATTATGAACTACAGGAAACAAACGGTATACTATAGTAGCACTGAAGCTATTGAAATTCAACATAGTAATTCATGTTTGTATGACTGCCAACAAAAAGTAGAACCTTAATGATTTAGCTGTTAGTTCAATAAACTAATACAACATGTACTGCCGAGCTATAAAAATAAGACTGGTATACCTCTTACAGTTGTGGAATTGCTTACGTGTTTTCTACTAGCATGTCCCTTAGAAATGAAATGATGTGCTCCTGTTCATATAAGCGGTATTAATCATGGTTTGTGTAAGTGCAGTGCTCACAGGCGGTGCAATGAAGTAGCAGTGTGTATGCCCCAAAAGTGATGAGATTATATGCGGACAGAACAATAACAGCTACTGACAAGAGCATTCTGTTAGATAACAGTCAGGTGCTGTGAACTCACAGGATATATCACCAGCAGAGAATCCAGCTTAGATACAGAACTATAAATAACTTCTGATATTAAGCAATGCTATTGAATGCAAGCTTTATTACAATACGTGTACTGGCATGCCTTGCTATAAAACTGAAACATCAATTGTTATGACTTCAAGAAGGTTGTAAATCAACAAATTCCATTTGAATTCAGTGCAGAAGATAAAGGTCATAACAGTACCAATATCTGCAACTGGTGGTCATACAGCTACTGTAGGGCTGAGCCTAACATGACCCTTCTGCCAGACATTGTTCCAAGTAAAGCATCACCTGTGATAAAGCAATGCATTGCTTGACTTTTGTAGTCAACACAGAATGAGATCTGAAGAAGCAGGTGGTACTGCATGGGTAAAGTTATTTGATGGAACTGTAAATGTATGCTGATGTGCCTTGGGTTATAAGTACAAAAGCATAAGTAGGATACAGAGGGGAAAATGTAGATGCTTGCAATTTTACATGTACAGTTAAAGCTATGAACTGTCACTGTGCTTTTCCTGCAGTCCTGCATTGTATTTTGTCATTTTGTACAAAGTGTGCAACTCAGAGCAAGTCATTTTAAATGTCAGTGCTTCTAACTCACACTTTAAAGAAAATTAATAAAACAATGTTTCTGAATCATTAGTCAGCAACATTTCTTTGAAGTTTTACAGAACTTGAGTTCTGTTTCTGGCCCCTCTCAAGTAATTAAATTTGACTGAATATGAACAAAATGCAATCCATATGGACAATTCCCCTGATATGAACCTGCAATTGGTCAAATGTAAGTGCGGGGCACAACTTCTTACAGCCCAGATAAGACTCCCTCCAGCCAGAGCAAAATGTTACTTGCACACATACAAGACATTGCAATGAATGTTTCTCTGTGATTATTAAATGGCTATGGCAGTTAGAGTACAGAAATAAAACTATGTTTGGAATAAGCCCTCAGTGAGCCCTCAGCTGCAGTTCATCTGGAGGTTGGTGCAGCTTGTACAATGATGTGTTACCAGTCAGGATAATGAATATATGACCCACCAAGTAGCAGTCATTAATCAACATGTACTTACTTTGTGATTGAAATGCATGCAACTTGCAAGAAAGGGGATAACAGTCTTCGTGATTCATATATTACTGAATGCTACAGCCCTCATCTTCATTTTACAGCTGGTCTTTAACTGGAGTTTAAGATGTCACCATGTGTCCAATATCAAACATGCACTCATATATAGAAATCCATCTGACAGCAGACTATGGACAGAGAGACTATATGAAGGACTAAATCTATCACCAGCTCAGAGGTGTAACAATGTATTAGTACTGGCAGGGATAAGAAGCAGTGTCAAAAGAGCATGCGCCTTACTGTGTGGCAGCTGTCGGCCTTAGAGATGAATAGAAATAAGTGCCAGCTGCTGAATATATCAGGGAAAATGATTTACTTGCAAGGTCTGGTACAATTTTTGAATGAAGTTGCATGTCATCTTGTATTATCCTTTTGCTGACTCTGCATTCTCAGGACTTTTGGTCTCAAGATGCAATTTGTTAGCCCACTTTGTCACGTGAAGTCAAAAACTCTAACTACCTACGACCACTGATCACTTCATTTTGTAACCTGCCATGAGTTTGTAGCATGCACCATGTTAATGAAAATACAAAAGAGGGATTACCTATTGTTAGATAAGCCTTCTTCAGGTCACCAGAAGTTTCACTTTTAATCACATCCTCTATGTCTTTTCCATGCAGCTAAAGAAAACAAGAAAGAAAAGTAGCAGTTAATGTGCTAGAAATGTCCCTAACAAAGGACTGGACATTATTGGTTGACTTTACTGAAGTAATTTAAAATGTACTCTCTGACACGGTTTTCACTGATTATACGTTTTGAGTATGACAGTGTTAAATGGTGATGTAGCAGCATGCAGTTATAACTATATACCTTCCCACCTCTCTAGATGAAGGAGTAAGAATGCTATTCATGAGCAATACATATCCAGGAGTGTCGTCATGCACACACACATACACACATAGACACACCTCAGGCCTTGTATTCTAATTTAATGATCACCACGGTTTCTGGTTTAATTTGTATTTGTACTGATAAAGATTATGCACACTGAAAGCATGTTCTTCCATACCTTGGATGAGTTTCAGAAAGGTTATCATATAGATCGACATTAGCTGGTGGTGAGTTACTCAAACTGCCTTTAATCTTATCATCTCCCAATTCAGAAAAATGGCTCCAAAATAGAGCTTTTATGAATAATTCATTGAGTGGGCTAATGTGCTATACTATTCTGCCACGTAGTTTGGTGCAAGCCTTCATCCTGCACCATTCATTACCTCTAGCAGTTTAGTGTTACTGTAATGTCCATTCAGGCAATGTGGGCACCTTAGTAGTTTGGCTGTAAGGCTTTTACTTATTTATTACGTATTTATTTATTTTTGAAAGGAAGAAGACTGAAGACTATAAGTTTCTATAGCTACTCAGAGCACCTACAGCTATGTGATCACACTATACTGCACGTAGCGACGTAGCGTCTGCTGAAAAGTAGAGCAGTGATTCAGGAATCTCAGCATGCATTGGTGAACCATGTGTGTGGTTCAGACCTTCAGAGTGACTGATGAAAATTGGAAATATGCACATTATATCTGCAAGAAAAGTTAAGTACAAGCATCTTTTTTGACCTACAAACTACTTGAAATCAGTTCTTGAACTCTTTATAAATTGCTATCAGGCATTATACCTTATGGTTATCTGCAACTACTCCTTTGGCTAGGGCAGAATTTTTTCTGAATTTCACCCTTTTAATTTTCCAGGGACATTTAGATATGCATTTCTTAGAGGTCATGAATAAAGAGCTGATATTGCAATTAGTAACAGGGAATACAGTTATTTCAGTAGGATGTCATCTGTAGTTGAAGCCAATTCAATAAATGGTGACATTCATACTGATACACATAGAACCGATAGTTATAAAAAAGGATTGCAGAATTTTACAGTGCAATATCTTGGTGCACTTTTTAGGGGCTGGTTGAGTACACAGTATGATTTTTATAGTCTCATTGAAGTTCAGATTTAATTTTCAGAGAGCTGCAGCCAACATCTACCTCTTAATGGAGCTGTTAGGAATAATGCAGCATTGAATGTGATCATATTGGGTAATGGTACAACTCTTAAATTATTGTTAAGATTTTTCTCCACTAGGGAGTTAAGTATGTTTCTTCTTCTGTATTGTTGTTTAAGAATGTGAAAGTTAACTGAAAAAAAAACAATTGTGCCAGTTTAATTAAAATGAAAATAAGAAGTTGTAAATAGAACTACAAATATAACCAAAGTCTGAAAAAAGACAACTTATGGTAAACAGTCCTTCACATACTAAAACATTTGTGTCAAATGTAATGCAAAATGTTACTTACAATTGCGTAGGCTGCAAATGTAGCTCTTAATTGCATGTAGTTTCTCTTAGCCAGAACACTATTGAAAGCCAATTCATCTGTACCCCAACGACCTTCACCTGCCTTAATATAAGAATAAAGGCTTTCATTAGAAAGAAATTATGTGATTTCAGAATACTCCATGAAGTTATGTAAATGAATAAAAGAGAGCACTTTGTTTCTGAGACAAGTCAAAAATATTGATTATTGGTATTTTACCACAGTACTATATATTGTAATAATTAAAAAAGAAATGCATTTCTGCCTGAGACATATTAATAACAAGCAACACACAAACTGGAAGCTCCAAATGGGTAGATTCTGGGCTTGAACCAGGTTAACTGATTGAAAGTGAACTATGTTTTAAATTAGGGATGTAGTTTTGCTCCAAATGTGGATGGAGACTGTAACCAAACATATAACCTTTGCAAAGCAACTAAGTTGGGAACTTTTCTTCCCACAAAACCCATCATGGAATAATGGATTAAGAAAAAAATAGCACTTTTATTCCCAACAGACAAAATGAAAATGAACACATCCGCGGTGATGCAGCAGTAGCGTTGTTGCCTCACAGCAAGAGGTTTTCCCATTCGATTCTCAGCTAGTGTGCAGGGAGTGCCTTCTGTGTGGAGTCTGCATGTCCTCCCCGCACGTCGAGTGGCATTCCGAAAGACATGCGTGAATGGGCGTGCCTTAGTCGAAGGTTGGGCATCAAGCTGGCAACACGACACCGTGAAAATCAATCATTAGCAGACAGGAGTTCCGCTGTGGCGACCCCTAACCGGGAAAAGCCAAAAGACAACGACAACAATCATGTGAAAATGAAAATATATGAGTTGTATGACAGTAAAATTAAACTGCCACTCTTCAATTTGACAACAGAGGAGAGGGAATAACTGGTTAATATGCAGAATAATAACAATATAATTGCTGAGAGTGTTGATCAAGGAAGCTCAGTTGTAATTATGGAAAAGTATTTTTCTGTTGTGAATGAGTTGCTAAATTATATTAATTCTTATAGGCTTCATTTCAGGATTTGTTGTAAATCAAACAATTATGCATGTTAAGAATATATTTTATGAAATGGAGGTTCAATGAAAATTAATAATGAAACTCTTGTAATATTTTTATATACCTTATCCGAAAACACCCAGTTATTATATTCCTGTGAAGATTCATAAATCTCTGGATAATCCCCTAATGGACATGATATTTATATTCATTATATATTGAATATAAATTGAAGGGATTATGCGATGTGTCCAGTTACATTCATGTTAGTGATGATTTTTAAGACAGTTAGCAAACTAGTGGACACAGACAAATCATTAAGAGTTTCTATTTCACAACTTTTGATATAGATTCATTGTTTACTGTGATGCTGAATGATTAAGGTATAGAAACACTTAGACAAATGTTATGGCAGTATAGCAAGTACTAGACAGTAAATGTAAATATCCTATTTGACTTGTCACTTGTGCTGGAAAATAACTTATTTCTGTTTCAGGGTAAATATTATAAACAAATTTCTTAGTTGGTGATGGGTATTCAAGTCACCAGCGCCTGTGCTAATACTGTTTTAGCTTATTGGGAGCAAGAATTTATTTTTAATGGTAAGAATATTTTAATGTTAATGGGGGGTTGCATAAACATCTGGAAATTTCACTTCTACTAAAGAGTTATTAAGATTCCATCCATGCATATAAAATGACAAGATAGAATTCTTGGATTTGACTACATATTTTCAAAATAATATCAATTAGTATTTTAAAGTCAATAATTATTTATCTCAAACACTTACGCATCCTAGCTATATATTTAAAATACACCATATAGTCAAGTGTAAAGAACACTCAAATACACAACAGATAACACACTTCTTGAGGAGCAATTAAATTCCTTATACATTGAACTTAATAACAGGGGTAATGAACAAGCAATAGTAGAAAGAACTAAGGGCAGGACATGAGATGAGGGGCAGCTAAAGTACAGCCTCTTTTCCAGAAGCTGTAGATGTCAACAGAAGACATGAAGAATGAAGGAAGGATGCTGTTAGATATTGTATGACGTATAATAGACACACTAGAATGATAAAATAGGTCATAAATAAGCACTGGGATTTTTTTAAGAATCATTTGAAGGACTACGTGGTATTGTAGGAGAAAGACAATATTTTCCTTTAAAGGAGAGAAGGATCTGAAAATAACTTTTGTGTTATAGAAAAAATAATGTCCTTAGAGAAATTGCTACAAGGTAGCATGAAACATTTCCATGTAGGTATTGCCTACAAATGGTATGTATCCAACACATATGTTTTTTATACTGCCAGTAAGAAAAAATATGCTTCATCACCAACTGCAACTTGAATTTTATTAGTGCTTATTCTCTAATCACTGAAACAATCAAAGTGAAGAATATAGTACACACATTTATAAAGAAAAACAATATATATTACAAGTCGATGCAATGTCATTTAGTGATGAGAACTCTGAGAACAAAATTAATAATACTGAATACTGTTGAATAAATAAAAATAAAACACACTGGCAGAGAATGTCCTGGATGAAAAATCAAAACAAAAGAAGTATCAAACTGCCCTAACCCCTAGCAGAATGCCCAAAATCCTCCAAATCTTGAAAATGATGACCATTCAATGTACAATGGAGCAAATCAATAGATCAGCATTAAGCTCTATTACATCAACTTTTCCATAAAGGCAAAATAAGACAACATGGTTAGAGCAAGCTTCCATCTACTTCTTAAGATGATTCAGCAGTTCCAACAAATAGTCTACAGTTCTAAATCTGAATTAATTCTAATTAGTCATGAAGAGTTTCACAAAATAATAATTATCCTTATTAACATCCTCGAGACAAATATGTAACAGTCCACAAAATCCATTCAGTGAAAGATAAAAAAAAAGCTACAGTGTCACGAGTTAGAGCAAACTGCAACAATCAAGAAACACCCAAAGCAAAGCTATGAGTTAGAATAAGCTGGACAGAGGAGCCACCAAGGATAAGGCACTGCAGTGCAGCAAACTGGAATAAACTGTAGTTTAAAAAAACACAGCAGTATGGTACTTGTAAATCAAACACTTCCATCCAAAAGTTCTCATAATACCAGGTACAAAAGTAACAAAAAAATTATATCAGTTTTTGATTGTAGGTGTCCACCATCTTTGGACAAGTAAATACTTTGAAGATATATACAAATTGTGAAACTCATCATTTAGTTTATATAGCACAATTTAGGAAATGCATAGGATTCTATGTGGGGAATGTAACAGGTGTTTGAATGAGCAAATATGTAAACCATTTGGAGATAGAAAAATTATAGCAAATTATCTTTATAATTATATGACTGAAACAGAGGAATGGACATGAATGTTCATTTAATGTTTTACAGTATGTGCACCAGGATAATGAAAATGGAGACTTCTTTACTAAAATACAGTTTCTTTATTTAACATTTGTTTACTGGGAAAGTCCGACTGGGACAGAGCCCAGTTTCAGTGGAGGCCCAGGGAGAAATGCTCCAGACGCATGTCTTTGGAATGTGGGAGGCACCCCAGCCAAGACGTGAGCTGGAAAACCACTTGCTGCGAGGTGACAATGCTAACTGCTGCACCACTGCGCTGCCCAGTTATATTAATATAAATGGTTCACTGATTTAAGGGCTAACATTTTTCCTGGATTAAATGTAAATGTCAGCCTTATTCCTGTCTTGAAATGTTGCAGCTTTAAGAACTAGTTACAAATGTGTCATGTAATTGTATTTTACCTTTTATAAGCACCTGCACATTTTTTGGTCTTCTAGATAATTAAAGAAATCACTTTATGTTTGAAATATTGTACATATTTTTACAATAAAATTTCCATTGGTTTCCTTGAGTCATTTGATTTGGCAATTAGTGTATTTTGGACAGCAATAAATGATAGCTGAAAATAATTTAACTGCTACTATTTTGGATTTTAGAATGCCAATTAAATCATTCCTCATTTGTGGTACAATTTATTTGCAGTTTACTTTGAAAAAAACATATTTACAATGCAAAATAATGCAAACAGAAGGTAGAATTCACTATGTTTTTTTTTCACAGAGCAGTAAGGCATAAGTCTAATATATCACACTGCACAAGCACCAGCAGGGAGTGAGCATCTTATTCATAAAACTCCTATTCTGTAGGCCCTAATATGATGTATTAAGGTTTAAATGACAATAAAAAGAAGTAAGGCATGACAGAATGCCCAGGTGTACCCCACTGTGCAATGCCAACCCTTACGGTCTAATTAAATGCCACCATACTACTGGGATATACAGCATTATCACATGGCCCCACTGCCTTTGACATCATCTGCACATATGACAGCACAGAGTCTGTCTTTCTACAACTGATATTCTAGAGGTGGAATGCATTTCTTTTACTTGCTATTCCTGTTAGTCTTGTTATCACCAGGCCTGCTCAAGACTAAACAGTTTGTTGTCACATTTGCTACTGTCTCATCCCAGCAGAGTTCATATAACTTTATAATGAGCTAAATGAGAAGTCTGGCCATGAATTGTTTTAGTATTCTTATGGTGTGGCATACCAGAATGACTTAATTTAGCACCAAAAGTGCAACTAACAGAAATGGAAGCAAGGCTGGGGAAGCCCTAGGAAACAAGAACTATGATTTTGTTTGGAAGGTGCTACCATTAGTCCATAAATATCCTATTCTGCTCACAGAAATGCTCAATGGATAAAAGGCAGGCAATGCACAGTGTAGGTGTGGCATTACCTGACATGCTTTGCACCCCATCTTAATTTTACTGTGTCCCTAATGAATCATTCATGTAGTAGATGTTCACCTTCTATGACCACTACATTTACATGATTTTCAGATCTCCAAAGTAATTTGTTAACACCATCACTGTACTATATTGCTAATATCTGCTAATTGGTTATATAATCTCACCATTATTATAATACCAGTGCCACTTTACTGCTACTACCCAACCTTATCCTTGCCTCTAGAGCTTCTACCTGACCTTATCCTTACCTCTAGAGCTGCTACCTGACCTTATCCTTACCTATAGAGTTACTACCAGACCTTATCCTTGCCTCTAGAGCTACTACCCAACCTTATCATCTTTGCCTCTAGAGCTTCCACCTGCCTCTCTTGCTTCTACCTGACAGTAGCCTTGCCTCTAGAGCTACTACCTGACCTTGTCATTGCCTCTAAAGCTACTATCTGACCTTATTCTTTCCTCTAGAGCTACTACCTGACCTTATCCTTGCCTCTAGAGCTTCTATCTGACCTTATCCTTACCTCTAGATCTACTACCAGACCTTATCCTTGCCTCTAGAGCTACTACCCAACCATATCTTCGCCTCTAGCACTTCTACCTGCCTCTATTGTTTCTACTCGACATTAGCCTTGCCTCTAGAACTACTACCTGACCTTATCCTTGCCTCTAGAGCTACTACCTGACCTTATATTTGCCTCTAGAGCTTCTATCTGCCTCTATTGCTTCTACCCGACATTAGCCTTGCCTCTAGAACTACTACCTGACCTTATCCTTGCTTCTAGAGTTACTACCTGCACCTGACAATACTTCTATCTTTCATTCTCTATTATTAAATCTAACCTCACTACATACATTCTATAGCTCTTTAAAAATCTCTGACACAGAAAACTCAAACTTTTCATTGTACTCTATATGGCTACATTCCAAATACAGGCCATTTGAGGGGTAGCAAGTACTTTTAATGTAAACCACAGTGGATTTCAATTTGTGCAGTTTTGCACACCACAGTGATATTGTCTATTTGAGGAGATCACTGCTTTATTGGCAAATTTATATTTGCAGTGTATTTCTGATTCGCACATGACTTTATTGTTCCTGTCCATTGGTGCTTCATATATTATATATGCGTTAAACAATAAATATGCCTTGAATGTATGTGTTGTTCAATATACCAATGCTAATTAGACCACACCCGTATTAATTCTGATACTTTTCTAAAAGTACTGTTTTGTTTCTTGTTCTTCTTACAACTTATTGCATTATTGTGTCGTTGGCTGACATAATCTTTTACCCTGTATGACTTACGTATTTATTTTTTCCTGATGGTTTCTGTGTTATTTTTGTCTGAGTTACATATTACCTAGATAATTTTTGTAGTTCTAAAATGCGTGATACAGCAATTTTCATCTGTTTTATTTTATAATTATATGTATAATGATTTTTTTTTACCATATTCCTCACATTGCTTGTATCTTTTGAGATTTTCACCACATGCCTCCCTTGCACAAGGGATCTTCTGAGTAGGAATTTCTTGGTCAAAAAACAATAATAAAACTGATGGCCATATTACATTTTCCTTATTCAGAAGGTGGGCGGGAAGAACATAGACATGGGAATTTCTTGGTTAGTAAACAATAATAAGACAGGCAAGAATTATGAACAGACTACATTTTCATTATTTAACAGGTGGGTGGGAAGGGCATAGACATGAGTAGTCTATGATTTCATTATTTATACATATACTAAGTCTGAGATGGCATTTCTCAGAATATTCCCTTTTCTCTGAGGTATGGTGATCTTGGAGTTTGTATATATAAGTCCAAGGGGTGTGGGGGCTGCTCCCCACATGGGGGGTGCACACGAGGCTTGCTCCCCTGCAAAAATAAGTTTAAAGGAGAACAGTGATTTTTGAGATTTGCTCTTCTCCTATGTTTTCTGTCTTATTGTTTTGACTTATCAGCACTCGGCATTTTGAGTGCTGATATTTCAGTTGGGAGCCCAAATCGATATTCACTGTGGCAGTAATATTCATTATCCATGGGATTTAGCTGCAGGCATACATCTGCCCTTCCAGCCTGACTTTAGCAGCTTTCTTACATCCCCAGACTGGGTGTAAACTCATCTGCCACCCAAGATGACAGCATAACACCACACTAAAAAGGGACAGCAGACCGCACCATCTTCAGTTCTTTTCTGGAAGGTATATAATCAACAAGTGCTCTCATGATGGGCATGATAGATGCCTCCATAGTCCTCAGCCTAACTACACTTTATGGCACCTAATACATTTATCTCCTTAATAATAGTAAGGCAAGAGGACAGGAATCTGAAAGTATCTAAAAAAATGCTTGGTGGATAGAGCTTAGCTACAGAGTCCTAAGCACAGGAGAAACAAAGCAAAATGAAAAGAGCCAGAGTCACTTACTCTCCTTTCCTCCAAAGAAGTACATACAACAGGGTCCCTAAGGTCCTCTTCCATCTTTGACCATCATGCTGAAAAATCATAGCCCTTTGTGAGGAAAGATGAGAGGAGATTATGCTGCAGAAAAGATCATTCTACCCAAACAGCTTTTTATTGTACTCTGAGTATTTAGTTTCTAGGTTGTTTCTACTCTCTGTGGTAGTGCAGCATCTCTCCCATGGGCCCACAGCGCCATCTCAAAATAAATTTTATGGTCTAGTGTTGCACCCTGCCAGAGAGGGTTACTATGAATCCACTAACTAGGAAGGTGGCAAGAAAGGGAGGAAGAGGATTGGAGATGGTCACCATAGCTGCACACAGTAGGGTAGTGACACACACAGTGTGGCTGTACTCCACTTACATGCTGGTGATTCTTCTCAAAAAGCAATGTGGCACTGACACTTGCCACAAAAGACCCACAAGTCTAACTTGTCAGCTATCCCGAGCCCCATTCTTCACTAGAACTAAATTGAATGATGTGCCATTATGCCAACACGAGCCCCCCCCCCCCCTGAGAGAATCATTTATTTATTTTATTTATTTATTTATTATGTATTTATTGACATTTTTGACCGGGAAAGTCCACCAGTTCAGAAACCTATTTTCAGTGAAGGCCCGGAGAGAAAAGCTCCAGTTACAGAGCAAATTTCTTACTACAAGATGGTATTTACAATAATAAAACAGTGTACAAAAAAAAATTATACAATTTTCTAGTGACTAGTAATACACAGATTATAACATTTTATACAATCTAGCTGGGTCTTGGTAGTACACATAAAGTATTTTTAATGGCATTCATTATATGGAGGGAAAGACAGTAGATACATTCTTGATAAACAGTTCATTTAAGCACTTCAATACATGGGAAGTTTAGGGTTTAGCCTAATAATGATTATAAAGACAAGACAGTGACTGACTCACATTAACTGATGTAGAAAGTCAACAAATTATTACTTGAAGTTGAAATGAGTCATCTTAGAATTTGTTTATGGTGGTCTATAGTTCTGGGCACAAGGACAGATATTTACCTCTAGAGCTACTACCTGACCTTGTCATTGCCTCTAAAGCTACTATCTGACCTTATTCTTTCCTCTAGAGCTACTACCTGACCTTATCCTTGCCTCTAGAGCTTCTATCTGACCTTATCCTTACCTCTAGATCTACTACCAGACCTTATCCTTGCCTCTAGAGCTACTACCCAACCATATCTTCGCCTCTAGCACTTCTACCTGCCTCTATTGTTTCTACTGACATTAGCCTTGCCTCTAGAACTACTACCTGACCTTATCCTTGCCTCTAGAGCTACTACCTGACCTTATATTTGCCTCTAGAGCTTCTATCTGCCTCTATTGCTTCTACCCGACATTAGCCTTGCCTCTAGAACTACTACCTGACCTTATCCTTGCTTCTAGAGTTACTACCTGCACCTGACAATACTTCTATCTTTCATTCTCTATTATTAAATCTAACCTCACTACATACATTCTATAGCTCTTTAAAAATCTCTGACACAGAAAACTCAAACTTTTCATTGTACTCTATATGGCTACATTCCAAATACAGGCCATTTGAGGGTAGCAAGTACTTTTAATGTAAACCACAGTGGATTTCAATTTGTGCAGTTTTGCACACCACAGTGATATTGTCTATTTGAGGAGATCACTGCTTTATTGGCAAATTTATATTTGCAGTGTATTTCTGATTCGCACATGACTTTATTGTTCCTGTCCATTGGTGCTTCATATATTATATATGCGTTAAACAATAAATATGCCTTGAATGTATGTGTTGTTCAATATACCAATGCTAATTAGACCACACCAGATTAATTCTGATACTTTTCTAAAAGTACTGTTTTGTTTCTTGTTCTTCTTACAACTTATTGCATTATTGTGTCGTTGGCTGACATAATCTTTTACCCTGTATGACTTACGTATTTATTTTTCCTGATGGTTTCTGTGTTATTTTTGTCTGAGTTACATATTACCTAGATAATTTTTGTAGTTCTAAAATGCGTGATACAGCAATTTTCATCTGTTTTATTTTATAATTATATGTATAATGATTTTTTTTTACCATATTCCTCACATTGCTTGTATCTTTTGAGATTTTCACCACATGCCTCCCTTGCACAAGGGATCTTCTGAGTAGGAATTTCTTGGTCAAAAAACAATAATAAAACTGATGGCCATATTACATTTTCCTTATTGAGAAGGTGGGGGAAGAACATAGACATGGGAATTTCTTGGTTAGTAAACAATAATAAGACAGGCAAGAATTATGAACAGACTACATTTTCATTATTTAACAGGTGGGTGGGAAGGGCATAGACATGAGTAGTCTATGATTTCATTATTTATACATATACTAAGTCTGAGATGGCATTTCTCAGAATATTCCCTTTTCTCTGAGGTATGGTGATCTTGGAGTTTGTATATATAAGTCCAAGGGGTGTGGGGGCTGCTCCCCACATGGGGTGCACACGAGGCTTGCTCCTGCAAAAATAAGTTTAAAGGAGAACAGTGATTTTTGAGATTTGCTCTTCTCCTATGTTTTCTGTCTTATTGTTTTGACTTATCAGCACTCGGCATTTTGAGTGCTGATATTTCAGTTGGGAGCCCAAATCGATATTCACTGTGGCAGTAATATTCATTATCCATGGGATTTAGCTGCAGGCATACATCTGCCCTTCCAGCCTGACTTTAGCAGCTTTCTTACATCCCCAGACTGGGTGTAAACTCATCTGCCACCCAAGATGACAGCATAACACCACACTAAAAAGGGACAGCAGACCGCACCATCTTCAGTTCTTTTCTGGAAGGTATATAATCAACAAGTGCTCTCATGATGGGCATGATAGATGCCTCCATAGTCCTCAGCCTAACTACACTTTATGGCACCTAATACATTTATCTCCTTAATAATAGTAAGGCAAGAGGACAGGAATCTGAAAGTATCTAAAAAAATGCTTGGTGGATAGAGCTTAGCTACAGAGTCCTAAGCACAGGAGAAACAAAGCAAAATGAAAAGAGCCAGAGTCACTTACTCTCCTTTCCTCCAAAGAAGTACATACAACAGGGTCCCTAAGGTCCTCTTCCATCTTTGACCATCATGCTGAAAAATCATAGCCCTTTGTGAGGAAAGATGAGAGGAGATTATGCTGCAGAAAAGATCATTCTACCCAAACAGCTTTTTATTGTACTCTGAGTATTTAGTTTCTAGGTTGTTTCTACTCTCTGTGGTAGTGCAGCATCTCTCCCATGGGCCCACAGCGCCATCTCAAAATAAATTTTATGGTCTAGTGTTGCACCCTGCCAGAGAGGGTTACTATGAATCCACTAACTAGGAAGGTGGCAAGAAAGGGAGGAAGAGGATTGGAGATGGTCACCATAGCTGCACACAGTAGGGTAGTGACACACACAGTGTGGCTGTA
The DNA here is from genome assembly GCF_019279795.1 of Protopterus annectens. Taxonomy (NCBI): domain Eukaryota; kingdom Metazoa; phylum Chordata; order Ceratodontiformes; family Protopteridae; genus Protopterus; species Protopterus annectens. The sequence goes on from NC_056732.1 coordinate 73,352,906, forward strand.
CTCCACTTACATGCTGGTGATTCTTCTCAAAAAGCAATGTGGCACTGACACTTGCCACAAAAGACCCACAAGTCTAACTTGTCAGCTATCCCGAGCCCCATTCTTCACTAGAACTAAATTGAATGATGTGCCATTATGCCAACACGAGCCCCCCCCCCCCCTGAGAGAATCATTTATTTATTTTATTTATTTATTTATTATGTATTTATTGACATTTTTGACCGGGAAAGTCCACCAGTTCAGAAACCTATTTTCAGTGAAGGCCCGGAGAGAAAAGCTCCAGTTACAGAGCAAATTTCTTACTACAAGATGGTATTTACAATAATAAAACAGTGTACAAAAAAAAATTATACAATTTTCTAGTGACTAGTAATACACAGATTATAACATTTTATACAATCTAGCTGGGTCTTGGTAGTACACATAAAGTATTTTTAATGGCATTCATTATATGGAGGGAAAGACAGTAGATACATTCTTGATAAACAGTTCATTTAAGCACTTCAATACATGGGAAGTTTAGGGTTTAGCCTAATAATGATTATAAAGACAAGACAGTGACTGACTCACATTAACTGATGTAGAAAGTCAACAAATTATTACTTGAAGTTGAAATGAGTCATCTTAGAATTTGTTTATGGTGGTCTATAGTTCTGGGCACAAGGACAGATATGATTGTTAATAAGTGGCTTTTTAGGGCACATTTGAATGTTTTTATTGAATCAAGTTGTGTAATAGAGGGGGGTAGGGCATTCCATAACTTTGTTATGAAGTGGGAGTACAAGCTTTCTCCAGCTCCTTTACTGGCTTTGGATATGCTTAGAAGCTGCATATTAATAGACCAAAAATTCTGGGTGAGGGATGTAGGATTGTAGGATGAAATGAAGTGAAGGACAGTCTGGGTTGTATATTAGTTTATGAGCAAGAGTTAGTTGGGTGTAGTGAAGGTAGTGGGGGAATTCAAACCATTTCAATTCCTTTATGGCCTGCAAGTGGTGTGTATGGTTTGGTAGGCCAGAGGCAAATTTTGCAATTTTATAATAACACAATTATAGTTTGTTGCTTAGGGATGTGTAAAGATTGGTAAAGATGAGGAAGCCATAGAGGAGGGAAGGGAGTAGGAGGGGGTATTTGCCAGTTTTATTTTTGTGTGTTTATCCAAGTAGAGTTTATGTCTGTAGAGTTTGACTAGTTTAAAATGTGTTTTTTTTTTATTGTATTAAGAATATGTTGCTTGAACGATAGCTTGTCATCTATAGCAATGCCTAGTAATTTTGCTGTCTTCACTACTTTATTTCAGTCTTGTTTTGGGAGTAAATTTTCAAGTCCTGTGGAGGTGGTTTAGATGTAAATAGTAGTAGCTTAGATTTTTTGGGATTTAGTACTAGTTGTGCTTCGTTTAGCATAGTTTCTATGACTGAGAAGGCATTTTGTGTTATTTTTAGGAGATCTGGAAATTTGCTAGAGGATGATATGTTAGTAGAATCATCGGCCCATTGCGTGAGTGATCACTGACATATCAAAATGACACACTGTTCTTGCAAAGATGTAATTTACTGTATTTACCCTTAGTGTATGTACACCAGTATAAAACAACTTTAGAAAGTTTGTCTGAAAGCTGCAACATCTCATATTAATGTCATTGTGAAAAAATACTTGGAAGTGTTTTGATTACCTCATATAACTCCTTGGCATCAGCCTCTGCCAGTTCCTTGTTGATTTCAAGTCCAGGATCTCGATTTGCCTGCAGAAGAACAGTTATTTTATTAACTTACATTAACATTTATTGTGAGTTATTTTGATGCTAAATGTTAAAAAGGGGAACTAAGGTTCACAAATGAATTTCGATAACAGTATGATATCCGGTATGAGGAGGAATCGGAGTTGACACCACCCATAAAGTATTGCAGTGCTAAATGTTGCTTTTTAGAACTTTTTAAAATATTGCTTATTACTAGTCAGTTGGTATAAAGTAAAATGTAAAATGTCACAGCTGCACTCAGGTCCCCCTCCATCATTAGGCATGGCATTTCAGATATTTCAAAATAACACTTGTTTTAACAGAACAGCACATTGGTTGCTAAAATATGTGCTCTATCTAAAAAATGCAAAGTAAAATGTCACAGTACTATCTGATAAATACAACAGTGTGAAATGTTATTTTCTGAAAGTGGTGCAAAACATTAATACACACTGAGAAAGAGACACATGCATAAATGCATCATCATACAGATTGGCAGTCAGATATAGTGATTCAATTACTTTTTTATAGCAATTTCTAAAATCACAATGTGCGTCATATTCTGTTATAAAATTAACAAGGAAATAGGCTATGTTTTCTAAAAAAAAAAAAAAAAAAACACCAAAAAACAACAAATTCTTTAAAATAAAAATGTGCAATACAAAATTCAACAAAAGATAAACACAGAAATAATCTTCTAATGCAACAATGCCATATATGGTAGGTATTATAGGGAAATAAAGAACATTCCAGGGGTGGAAAGGCCCTAAGGCAGGCCTCACAACAGCCCTGGACAGTGTTTACTTCTTATAATGTCCACACTGTTATGCTTTATTGCTTATGTAATCCTTTTGATATCTGCACTGTGGCAGCAACACAAACTTGTATCCACTAGTATCAAAATTATCAGTGAGCACTATACTTTTTAAGTTGACCATTCTAGTTTTACAGATGATAAGAATTCATTCTTGCAAGACTGTCCAGTTCTGCATTAAACCAAAAAGAAAATGTAAAAGGTGAGCTCTATATCTATACTTGTGCAACTCACTGTCACAACCTCTCCATAGTATCATATAATCAAAGAATGCACACTGCAACTGGGCCATGTGACCATTTACACTTTGACCCCACCTCATTTTCCAAAGAGCAATAGGCCAGTCATACCAGGGGTGAATCTATGAATGCACATCCAGTTGTCTAATTCCTTTTTAAAGGAAGATAGTGTGTCACATTGCTTGATCTAGAGAGGAAGTTTGTTCCAGAGAAGGGGTTGTCACTGCATGATGAAGTTGTCTGTCCTAAATGATTTGTTTATTTGCTGAAGCAGGTTCAGATCTCAGGTTCAAGAGTTCACAGGACTGTTTGATCTGTGGAGGAATAAGGGGTTGTGGACTGCGGGATCCATAATGACTTTGAAAGGAAGGTATAGATCACTCCTAAGGAGGCTGTAGGACACTGAATACCTTCAACCTGTCTTGATAGCTCATGTCCTTTAGTTCAATGATCGTTTTTGTCAGGAATATTTGGGGTCTATAACTGACTCTCTAACCAAAACAAAAATGTAAAAAAGCAAACACTTTGCTCTACAGGAGAGAAACAGAAGCCATGCCAAATAGCATAGAAGCCCTGCATCTGCAAAAAATGCATTCAAATTCTCACAGTCAGTAGGTAAGTTACTAATAAAAAGAGGATAGCCTTAAAAATAGAGCCTTAATTAACTCCTGGTAACTTGGATAAAAGTTATAAGAAATTCCAAACTCCCATCTTTTTGAGTAATAATTAACCAACAAATGGAATCCTTATATTATCATTTATTCATCAACTAAGTGTTTGCCCTATGGACCTTTTAATGCTACAACCTGGGCCACAAAGGCAAAGGGAAATACAAAAGGCCAGATCTGCTGCTTACCAAGGAGATACACATGTTTTGGATAAGGTATGGTCAGAGCATATGGCAGCAAGCACAAGAAAGAGCCTTGTGGGTTGGTGGCATCTAGCCTTTATGTTATGCACATCTTGGTTCAAGTGGTTTTGATGAATGTGTGTTTGCAGTTAGAGTCTAAATCATTTCTTGTCTTAAGTGTGAGTCGCTCTGTACCTCCTCATTATCTTTTGACTTCCCGAGTAAATGTCAGACCATGAGGACGTCTTTAATTGGGATGTGTTACTGATCAGGGTTGTGTCTGATTCCATACCAGCTGTCTATTATTTTCAAATAATCCTTGTTGACTTTTTTGTGATTTATCACACATCTTGGCTGCCTGTGGTCTGATGCTATATATGTATAGTGTCCGATACCTCAGTTTCTGTTAGGATTGTCTGGGGCTGAGTTCCTGCCTGTGGTTTCTTCTTTAAGATGACATTTGGAATCTCTGTGACACTGACCTAAGTTCATGCCTTTTGTAGCTTCCCACTCCATTTCTCATGAAGTGGCTGGGTTTTCAAAGTTATTATTGTGCCTTTGCTTTCTGATTAAACATTCAGCTGCTTCTGTAATGGAATGAAGTGTGAGCTTTCTTCTCTGGCACAGTACCTGGGCAACGGATCAGTACACCAGCCATACCTGGTATTCCAGGTTAATCAACTGAAATTAGTAGGATGCCATTTCCTATCTTAAATGTACTCCCAGAGGCATTTGTTGTTGGCAATGATCCACTTCATGGCTTGTTAGGAGTGAATCATCATTATTACCTGTATGGGCCATCAGAGATCACAAGTAAGATGCCCAACCCGGAGAAACCTGTCTACAATCAGTTTAGAGATTAAAGGGAATGTTCCTGGCATCCACAAGTATCCTTGTCTGTGTCTGCAATACATTTAGGCATATCTAGTATACACACGCTGACTCTTTGACCTATTCTCCAGATCTGATCTCTTCTGCTGCTGTTGCATGCACAGCCATTTCAGACATTTTATCCTTTACTTTTGTCCTTGTGTTCTTGACTACAGTTAATTTGCAGATGTACAATAATTTATTAGTATTTTATGTTCACTGTTTACACTGGGAATTGATTTTTATTGATTACTTGCATTTATGTGGTAGCCACCTACCCCATGAGCCAATAGAGATAATCACTAAAATAAAATCAAATGTTTCCTTTTCCATTTGTTGCCTCTTTAAATTCCAAGATTAAGACTTATTCCTAGTTACCTCCCATACAGAAATGGTGATAGATGCAATATATCCAAGACTCACTTATTTACAAAAGAGAAGCAGGTACCTATGGATTAGGGTCTATATTATGATATCGCACTCTCAGAAGAGCAAACAACACCTAATCAACCCCATGTAAGAGAAAGCTTACAATGTGGAAACCTCAGAACAGTGATTTGTTTCCCTTGGAAAAAAATCGCTATTCCAAAAAAAAAAAAATGTAAAACAGTACATAATGTGGGGGGCTTCACCCCCCCCCACACACACACACCCTACTTAAATATACCAACTCCGATATCTCACTACAGTGCCGAAAAGGCAAAGTAGTGAAAGCGGCCAAACAAATTCTTTCCCAGGGAAAGAATTTGCTGAAAAGATGCTTCACTATTTTGCCTTTTCACTCTTTTCAGTTTGACAAAGACACATTTGGCAACCTGCATCTGCGGCAGCATAATAGGAAGCCTATGGATTACACCTCCATCACACATTTTGGCTGGTCATGCTTCCTTGCCATCGCTTGTGTTTTGCATCATAACATTCTTTAACAGAAGAATTGTCCGACCAGCCCTAACCTGTGCTGCTGCTGTTTGATCACTGTTAAACAACAGTCACTGACCTAGCATGGTAAAAGTACTGTCATACAGTGTAAAACTTGTATCGCTATGACTTGTGCCTGTATGTGTGTGTGTATGCGGGGGTTGCCGTGTATGTGTATTTAAGAGAAACATGATGGCCACAATTTCTTTCTCTTTCCATCACAAACATCAACCTTGTATATGATAGATGGCTATCTTTGGTTGCTTGACAGAATCAGCATGTGTGTGTAGTGTGTAGTATTACCATTTAATAGTGCATTGCTCTGGATGACTTCTTGGATGTGGATTTTTTTATAGAGTCCACATTGTCTCCTTTTTTTCTGTGTGGCTTATCCATGTGCTTTGGTTTACTCCAGGACCACAAGGACGTAACATGGGTGACCTGGCATTTCTCCAATTTAACTGAAGGTGAGTGTGCAATGTGTACGTGTGCATGTGTGTGTGTGTGTGTGTGTGTGTGTGTGTGTGTGTGTGTGTGTGTGTGTGTGTGTGTGTGTGTGTGTGTGTGTGTCTGTGTGTGTGAGTGCAAAAAAATAATATCAAAATTTTTTATCTGTGGCCATACACAATATTGTCAGGCACATACATAACTCTTTTAGGTAATGGCAGTAAAAAAACAGGTAGCAAATCACTGTCTTTCAAAAATATGGCATAAAATGTATCACAAAACATCGGCACCCTTAAAGCTTCTAGGGTCCTTGTGATCCCTACACCCCAGGCTGTATAAGCGATTTTGAAATGATCCTTGAATCTCATCAGTTCTAAAACTGGCCCTGCTCAGAGGTGTACACATAAGGTTGCTGTAGATTGTGTGAGGGGCTGGGTATGGTGTGATCATTATTTCTTTATTTTCCTTACCATCAAACCTCAGAGGTGTTCACAGATGGTCACTATAGCTTGTTTTAGGGGCCGGTGGACAGTGTGTTCATTACTTCTTTAATGTTCTTTGCATACCTCAGATGTGTGCATAGAAGGTCTCTGTAATTTGTGTTTGATTCTGGGACAGTGCAGTAATGTTTCTCACAAACCTCAGAGGTTTGCACAGAATGTCAGTATAGCTTGTGTAAGCACAGTTTGCTGACAGGAATAACAATATGGAATACACTACTGTGATGATAATTTTTTACTTTCCTCACAAACATCAGACATATATACAGATGTCTGTCTTTTGGGGCTAGGGATAAGAAGGCATGCTGCTTATATGCACTTGACAGCAACAGGCTGAAATATGTTACTGTGTTAAAGTTCTTCTTTCAGTTTTTCCCATCCAGAAAAAAAACATGTAAGGGCAAGTAAAGCTGAACAGCAGCACTGAATATGTTTTTCATCAGTCATAATTTTTCTCATGCCATCAATGGATGAAATATTTAAAAAGAAAGCTCTAAAATGCATTTAAGGCCATCTAAAAAAAATCAGGCTTCTGGAAAAAAGTTGAAGACTGAGACAAAATGTAAGAAGAAGAGGACTCAGAGGTGATCTCTGCCTAACATACAAAGCTATGTCAAACCCAGAGCTGTTGGACATGCTTCACTTAAAGAAATCCCAATCCCTCTGAGCTACACGCTCTAGGGACCTAAACCTTGTCACCACATTAAACAGAACTTGCCGGAGGGATACATTCCTGTCCCAGAGACTTCCCATAATCTGGAATAAACTACCTATCTATATCAAACAAAGCTCCTCATTAGCACTCTTCAAGAAAAATCTTGATGATTGGATGGGAAATAGGAAATTCACCCTGGGGATCACCTCTGTGGCTCTGCTCGACAGTGGCACAGGAAAATAATTTTCTTGGGTGGCAAAAGCCAGGGTACCTTTTTGGCTGGGCTTGTATAGGCCCCAGGACCGATAGCCTAGTACCTACCTATGAACCTATAAACTTATGAACCTATGAACAAAAGTGATCTGCATGTTATGGGGAGGCCAGGATGGAGGGAAATTTGGAGGTGGATGTACTGGGTGGTGTCTATGGGAAGAAGCAGCAAGTAGTGAGGGGGCCACCAGGGACTCTTTACCTAGGGCACTATTTCACTTAAGGTCAGCCATGTGCACAAGGCTGTTACAATGCAACATCTTTGCAATTAAATAGTAGTTACTGTGAATGTCGTTCTGTGAGTTGAATCAACTTGGTGTGGTTAATAGTCTTGTCATAATGTAAGAGCATTGCAACTACAGTTTAGTCTGTGCATGCTACTCCTGGATCACCTTGGCATGGTAAGTAGGCCTATCATAATGTAAGAGAATTGTAAATACAGTTCAGTCTGTGTGCACTACTTCTAAAGCTTTTGAGCATGAGCTGAAAGGTTGCTTAGGAGGTTAGGCGGCATGGCAATGACAGGGTGATACTCAGATTGGAAGTGTCCAGGGGCTCCCTACATGACACTTGCTAGGGGCCCCATAATGCTAATGTTGGTCCTGCTTCTATGAGTAACCTCAGGAACAATTTCTTCCCTAACAAACCCAGCATCTTGATATATCTGGTGTCACTTCATCTGAGCTTACTGCTTTCACTAACTTCATTTTCCTTAGTCTGTTCTTACTTCTTCTACGAAGGGCACTTTTTCTTCTTTCATAGTAGGCTTTGTATGGAGCAGTAGAGCCTTTTGGGGGGGGGTTCTTAATTTAGCAGATTCTGGAAGTACTCATTTAATTTGTCTTTGATGCCCTGTGGACCGGTGAGCAGGTTGCTGCAGACATCCCTTATGAATGGTGTCTGATGACTACCTTCTTTAATTTCTGCCTTTCTCTTGCAACCTGATAGAGTTTCTTTGTGCCATCTGCTGAGTCACTTTGTACATTTTGGTATAGTGCCTCTGATGATTTGTTCTTTGCTGCAACTGCTCTCTTAGTCTGTTTGTTAGTCAAAGAGTATTCCTTCGAAGCCTGGTCTTTTTCTAGCTCTCATTTTTTCAATAACTTCCTGGACTTCTACATTCCACCCCCATCTTTCCTTGGTTCCCCTTCAAAACATCTAAAACCCATAACATGTAAAATCATAACATCTAAACCATAACATCTAAAACCCTCAACATCTAAAACTCATAACATCAAATTTCATAATATCTAAAATGTGCATCACGACATCGAACACTACAAATCACATGAAAATGACATCCGTTCCACATATAATGACACCAAACTAACAAACACACTTTTTACTACATTTCTGCAGGGGGCAAGCCCCCCCTGTAACCCCCATGTGCCCCCCACACCCCTCCATAAATTAAATATACCAACTCCGAGATCGCACTACAGTGGGAAAAAGTTAATTTCCTAACCCCACTGTATCACAATCACCATAAAGAATGTACACGTACAGAGTGGCAAAATAAACACTATATAAATAGTATAAATTACTACACTATAGAAATAATAACTATAGAAATAAAAACTGCATCTCATAGTGATGCCACAAGATTAACAGATTAAACTATAACATTTACACGTTTGATGATACGCTATTACATATTATACATTTTAGATGGTATGAAATTCGATGTTATGGGTTTTAGATGTTATGGATGTTAGATGTTATGGTCTCAATGTTTTGATTTTAGATGTTATGAGTTTTAGATGTTTTGAAGGGGAACCCCTTTCCGCTTCTCCTTCAAAACATCTAAAACCCATAACATCTAAAATCAGAACATCTAAACCATAACATCTAAAACCCACAAAATCTAAAACCCATAACATCAAATTTCATAACTTCTAAAATGTTAATCACAACATCGAACACTACAAATCACATAAAAATAACACCCCTCTACATATAATTACACCAAACTAAGAAACACACTTTTACTACATTTCTGCAGGGGGAAAGCCCCCCCTGCAATCCCCATGTGCCCCCCACACCCCCCATAAATTAAATATACCAACTCCGAGATCACACTACAGTGGGAAAAAGTTAATTTCCTAACCCCGCTGTATCACAATCACCATAAAGAATGTACACATAATGTCTATATCACTTACCTGTATGGCCTAAAAAACACATACAGAGTGGCAAAATAAAAACTATATAAATAGTATAAATTACTACACTATATAAATAATAATTATAGAAATAAAAACTACATCTCATAGTGATACCACAAGATTAGCAGATTAAACTATAACATTTACACGTTTGATGATACACTATTACATATTATACATTTTAGATGTTATGAATTTCGATGCTATGTCTTTTAGATGTTTTGGATTTTAGATGTTATGGTCCTGATGTTTTGATTTTAGATGTTAAGAGTTTTAGATGTTTTGAAGGGGAACCCTTTCCTTATGTACCTTATTTCCATAGATGGCTCGGTCACATATCTGTTCTATAATCTTTATGCATTCTGATTTGAGATGCTGATATTCTGTTTCAACTCCACTAATTTCCTCTTCTTCCTGAGGTGTTGGCACTATGGGGAATTCATTGATCTCTTGTGCTTTCTGTCCAGTCAACTCACAGGTCTTCAGCTTAGACTCTGTCCACGTTAGAGCCTTCTCTGACAACTGCTTGCAGATGATTGTGGCCAGCAGTGGTTTATGTTGTTGGCCAATGTTTTCACCTGGGATGACTTTGCTATCTCTGATTCTACCCTAATGCCTTTCTTTACTAAGAGAAAGTCTGCCTAAGTAGCATGTTGACAACTCTTGTATGTAATCTTGTGACTGTGAAACATGTTGACCACCATCAAGCCAGTTGCCAGACAGAAGTCTAGAATAGCCTCTTGCATTTTATTCCTGTTGTCCCACCCATGTGGACCCAAACAGTCCTCATCATATTCTGTTCTGTCTTTCCTCATATGAGCATTCAGGTCAATATGGGGCATAAACATAGATAATGAATACTGGCCTATCTTTATACTGGAGTCTGATTGTCATGAGTCTATCACTGATTCTGATGACATCCCTTTCTTTCTTCAGAGGACTCTCCCTCACCACAACTCCAAAACATTTCTAGTCTGACCTCTGCCTGATTAGTAGACTCTGGATCCCAAGCCCAGTGACTTTGCTGAACTGCCCTTACACATTGCCTTCTGTATACACAGGATGTCCAGTTTCCTTTTTATCATCATATCACCCACTTCCAAGCTGCATCCTGTCAGTGAAACTATATTCCTTTATTCATTTTTGGCAGGTTGATTGGTTATATGTCAGACTTTCACTCAACAAAGCTATCCCATGTAACCCAGGCTGGGCAACTTGACTTATGCCAACCAGTAATTTATTGACCCAGGACTTTATGGTATGCACACAATTGCCAACAGAGGCACATAGCCCCTTCCACCATTAGCATGTGTCCCTGGCATAGGTCAAAGCAGGAATGGCCCGCACTTCTTCTCACAGGGCTTCCTTCATATTAGCCACGGATTTAGAATTCTTTGAAAGTTAACTGCAGTGTGGAAAAAGCTGGTATCTGCAGCACTAATGTGTTTTATCCATTCAACAATGTTCTAGTTCAAAAACACTACTACTAAATTGCTAAATTTATGATCAGTCTAAGTAGGATCTGTGTAGTTTCTTCAGATCTGAAGGTCTGCATATACAATCATTAAGCCATTTCAATTTCTGTGGACTTTACAGCTATTCTGACCACATACCCAGACATATGCACACAGATACCCCCCCAACACACACACACACACACACACACACACACACACACACACACACACACACACACACACACACACACACACACACACACACACAGCATTACCCTCACTTGGATACAGGAGCAACTCTTGTACTGATCTTGTGACTGCATGTGTTGTGTTTGAGTTCTGCAGAAACTAATCACTACTTTAAATGCCTCATTTGTATTAACTAACTGGACTGAACCATCTCTGACTGGTTTACAACTTTTCACAGATATGGTATTTGTGGCCCAAATACAGTACTCCAGATCTGGTCTCACATTTTAGTTGTGTAAGATTAAAATGGCTTCATCTTTTGTCAAGTGGTGATGTCTGTTTCTGTGCAACCAAGTATTCCTCATTATTTTAATTGATTAGGAGCGTCTTTCATCTAACCTGTCAGCTGTCTCTCTCTCTCTCTCTCTCTCTCTCTCTCTCTCTCTCTCTCTCTCTCTCTCTCACTTTCATGCTTTCCTATCATTTTCCTGCAGTACATCACCAGTTTAAGTTAACATTTCTAATTCTCAAAGTCTTGTTTATTATGCTCCTGATTTCCTCAAGCATGAGGTTCCTGTTGCTGGCAATATGATTATAGAGTAGCTTATCCCCAGAACTATTGCACCTTTATCTGATTTACCATAGAAGCCAAGGAAGACTGTGAGGACATAACTACTAAAAAGCATTATTTAGTACCGGGTTAGTGCTGTCTCATAACAGTTATTGTACATGAAGAAATGTTTAATGCATGTACATTTCCCTGCAACACAGGCCATCCTGCTACTTCAGTATGAGGCAGTGATGGAATTAAGTCAGGAGTGAATGTTGCAAATGTTCCTCTTTAAAATATGCTTATTCTAATTTTAAATTTAAGATTAACAGAGAGGTCATAACAAAGTTTTGGAATAAAGGCAAACATTCCTTGTGTCATTCCATCAACTGGTAGTGCATTCATCTTTAATGCTAGACGTTCACAAGCCTGTGGGTCCTATATCACTTGCTTGTTTTTTTTCCCCAAAATTGACACTGCAGTGCATTGTAAGGGGATGCTGTATTCCTGAGCATACCACCCTTCAGATGAGATGTTAAACTGAGGTCCTCGCTGCCTGAGTTGGTGGTAGCTCAAGTGGATATTCAAGGGCACTTATTAAAAAGAGCAGGGGAAGTTCCCAGATGCCCTGGTCACATTTTTGCCAGTATAAAGTCAGGTCTCCTCTGAAAAAAAAAGGGGGCCACAGACTTAATAGGATTAGCCTAATAAATAACACACACAAAAATAAAATAAATAAACAAACAGCTTGATTCTAGTAATTAGTTACATGGCAATTAGCCCTGTAAAGACTATCAAAGGTTTGGCTGCACTTTTCTTACAGTGTAACACAAACAGCCATCCAGCTGTAAAAAAAATCATCATCTACTTCAGTACCCATTACCTCAAATGTGTTGCACAGGATATCCAGAGGGAGCTTTATTGGTTCAGATATCTGCCAAATACCATCACCAACACTCAACATTAAGAAAACAATACCTGCAGCAATGCAACCAGAAGCTTTTTGAAGGCACCACTTGTATCGCTTTTGACATCATCTTCCAAGTCCCTGTCAAAAACTTCAAACAGAAAATGATAATGTTAGCTGTATGTGCATATACATTACATTTATAACACTGAAACACACATGACTTCTTTAATTATTATATGTAATTGTAAATATTAACTAAAAATATTCCACAGTGCAGATGCACCTAAGTAAAAAAAAAGACTTTGATTTCTCAAATACCTTCCCTTAACAACAATTATTACAGAAAAGAATATTTCAGACTTTCCACATTTCACAACATAATAGTATCAAGACTGATCACAGTTTAAACAGATAAGCACTTGTTTTATCAGAAAACTGGTTCAGTTTCCACAGATTAATTGGTCAACTTGAGTCTTAATCAGCTCGTTTGGCTCATTTGTTTGTTTGCTGAACAACGTTGCTGATTGTTTTAATTCAGTATTTTAATACTCCTGACATATATAATAGGGACAATGTGTAGGAGTGTATGTGGAAATGTCTTTTGATGATTCAATTCATTATCAATATTTGTCTTTCCTTATAAACCATAATCATTATTTTCTAAGTAAGAACAATGAAAGGAAATAATGCAAAACATTATATCATTCTAAATTAATGGCGAATAGTAGAGTCCATCCAGTGGGGGAAAACTAAGATTTGATATGGTACTTGTAAATTGTCAAACTGTAAAAGCGTCATAGATGCAGAGTCAGGGGCTTAGCCCTGATCTTCAATTAATGTCTGAAAGGAGTTTGCATATATTTAATATTCCACATGTTTCTCACGTGTTTATCATCCAAGCACTACACCTAACAAAAACATGCTGATGTATTGTTGATTCCACACAGTCCATATTTAATGCATTTATATCTTGTACATTTGGTGAGTGTGATGGCCGTGCCCTGGCCCAGCAATCAAGGAGCCTCAATCCTCACCACTAACACCAGGGAGGTCATCTCTGAGAAGAGGAAAGGATAACTAATACACACAGTAAAGTACAATTTCCCTTAAGTGCACACAGAGATCACAGTCAGTCTGGGGCTAGTTGCTCCTTTGCTCACCAGGTCCCCAATAAGACTCCCCACTGGCACAGCTACAGGGCCCAGATCTCAGCCTAACTGGGCAAGCTAAAACCTCCAGTACTCTCTCTGACCAACCAGTGCTTTGTGTCCCTGCCCAAGTAGCTGATACACACACACACACACACACTTTGAGAAGAGGTTATACAACCACACAGACCCTCCTGGGAAAAGGCTGGCACAGGTTCTCCAGCTGTGCACCTATTACCCAGACCATACAGTAGTAATTCCTGCCACCACCCAGTTAATTATCAGCTACTAAAAGGCCCTTAAAAGGGTGTCCAATAATTACTGTGCAATATTATAATCCAAAGGTAGTATGACTAATCAGTCTTAAGGCTTATTGGAAGGGCTTATTACAACAAACTCTATAAATATATAATGTACTCTAAAGCATACTTTATCTCTACATAAACCAGCCACAGGTAGATGGTTTTAAAAATATTTAATAATAAATAATTAAAACACACGACAAAACTACTACACCACAGAGATATCTAAGAGTTTAAAGATCACACAGAAACTTAAAATAATACAGTAGTACAGGTCTGATATCAAAGAAAAATACCTAAATAATCTTTACTAGCTTTAACTATTCCTACAAGAAATCACAGTGCTAAAACTTACACGTGAGCATAAGGCAAAGTGCTGAGTTAGATGTCCAAAGTCAAAATGCTTTTAGTCTCTCACTGAACAATAGTTTTTAAACACTAACCAACAGCTCTGCTGAGGCCCTCCCAAATTACATCATTTTGACACTTAGCTTTTCTCAGGCCACAAACTGCATTATTTAGCAAGATAACACCTGCTCAGTAAACTACAGCAATACAAGGTATTTCACATATACACTCTAGCAGAAACCAGAGCAATAAAGCACCTTCTACATGTAAATTCTGGTCATAAACGTTAGCCTTAAAACAATGAGCATGAAACCTTTATCCAGGTTCACTGGAGCCGATTTGTAAAACATGAAAGGGTCACAACATGCTTCACTGGGCCAGTAGAGTGCAATGTTGTCACATATTTTGCAGTTCCACATTTCACAGTATTCTTTTACACTCAAGAAAACATGCCTGTATTTTACATTTATTTATATAGTTGATAGAATTATGTATCAAATTCTATTTGACTAGACTGGCAGCCTTCACCCATCTCTCCCCAATCATCACAGTGAGTCTGAGTGTCATGTTTCAAAAGGTTCCAGATTTTGTTAGTTCACTTACCTAGTTAACAAGCAGGTTGAAAATAGATTATTAAAACCTTTTATAGACCAGAAAAGGATATAAAAATACTTTAAAAAATACTTTAAGTAGTACATCAACGGTTTAAGTGAAGTACAGAAGAAACTTTTTCAGGATAGTGTAAACTTTATAACACCTCAAAATATGAAACTGGAAGGTAAATATAATGTATATGACATGGCAGAAACTTTTATTTTTTAGCTACCTGACTTACAAGCTCCTTTTGATCTTCTCTTACACTGTTTCACTAACTTTCATTTTCTATTTTATTCAAACATTTTCACTTTTTCTACACTTTCTTTGTATTTCACCTATGAAAAACACTGTTTTTTTTAAAACAGCTCTTCAGTTTTTTGCTTTTCCTGTAATTACTTCCTTTTTAACTTATTGCAAAATACTGTTGCACTGCCTTGTGGCCTGTATTTCACTTGAAAGGGTACTCACTTCTCAGACCAGCCCACCCACCAGTTATCAAATGTTTAAATAAATAAAAAGAAGGATGGCTCCCTGCATATGTACCAGACAACCTGGGTTCAACTAAGAGCCTAAGCACTTGTGGAATCAGCAAGAGATAATGAATTAGAGGCGGGCCATGTGCAAGAGATAATGAATGAGAGGCGGACCAAGTGCAAGAGATAATGAATGAGAGGCGGGCTAAGTGCAAGAAATAATGACTGAGATGCTCCACGTTACACTTGCCCATCCCAGGAGGAAGCTGATGAGGTGAAACTCCCAGCAGAGGAGTGCCTCCTGGGAGAAAACCCAGCACCATGCTCATGTTCACATGAAATACAGTAAATGAGCCTGGCCAAAGAGGGCATACTCTCTAGTCAAGTATCTCTAGCATGCAGAAGCATAGACTAGCAGCAGCTCAGTGTAGCTGGGCATTGCTCCACTCTTCTGAGTTGGCAGGGAAGGGCTGACAGGAATATTGAAAAGTTTCCTAATCTCATACGAGCTGGTGGCCATGGTCCACGACTCATCTTTCCCTCCTCCTATCTTCTGATTTCAGAGTATGGAAGAATAAACATGGGGACATGATCACAACAGGACTGCATAAAAAAGAATTATAAAAATAATTTTGTTTTTCAGTGAAAGGGAGATAAAATGACATAAATGTTTCCATTATACTTAGTGGGAAAAAAGTGAAAATATCATTCAAACTGTATGGAGAAGGGTATGTAGAACCATATTAATTAAAAGGGACTAAAACTAAAGATTATTTTGGAAGAACTACTGTGCTCTGCATTAAGGGGAAATTATTAAACAAGACTGGCCAAGAAGTCCTTACCACTAGACAATCTCCATTTTTTGTCTTAGTTGCTCTTGACTACAACTTAAAGTCTCGACTCTCAACTTTATGTACTAGTGTTCTAATTACACTGCAAATGTATTTCTTTATAGTTTTAGTGCTGCCCAGAACTTTCCATGACATAAATGGTTACAAGAATTTTTTGCAGTTTTCTCAATATGTAATAGGCTACTACTATCCAGGAAAGATGCAAGGTTAATCATAAACTGTATGTCCATAAGTGAACTCACATTAGTTCTTGTAATAAAATGAAGTACATTCCTTCATGGCTGCACTATTGATAACTCTGTCTGTGTCACTATCAGCACCAGCCATCTGCACCTGTGATAACAAATGCTTTGTTGCCACTTCAACATTTGGTAAAAAACCCTCTGTAAGGATTTGTTTCTCTGTTGAGGCTGTACATGATTTATAATCATCTCTGAGAATAAACTATAACTGGAAGACTTACCAATGGAGTGGTATTGAAATACATACAAAATAATAACAAAAGGTCAATCAGAGATGGTGAAAACAAATCTTCATAAGGGAAATGAGACACAATTTACACTTTAAAGAAAATGCATAGATTGTAAATAAATGTAAAAATGCTTACTTCTTTTGTATGCCTCCTTTATGGCTTTAATTTGCTGAAAGAAAAGACAGAGATCAGTTTAGTTTCATATGGTTTACAAATCATAAGCAAAACACCTCCGTGTTTTATTTAGATTGAATAGATCATATTCTGGTAAGCAAAGCCAAAACTCAGTTCCTCTAGTCAGTATGGTCACTGAAATGTTTACAACATTTTCACTCTCTAAGCCAGATTTGCCAACTGAAGAATATAAAATTGACATTGAAACAAATCACACTAGAATGAATTTTAAAATAAAGAGTGAATGTGGAAAGTAATCTACCTTTTCTTAAGGTTCACTGATTGGTTTGTAATCCTCTCGCACTTCACAAACAGTGTCTGCAGAGTTCAATTACCCATTGGCTATCCATCTCCTTATCTGTAGTCTTTGCCCTTCCCCCTCCAGCTCTTGCCCTGTATTTAATTGCCTGAGATATTATAAACCTAGAGTGCCATTTTGTTTCCTTTTTTTCCAAATCCCACAGCAGCTGTTTCTCTCCCCTGGCGTGTAATTATTCTCATGTAAGTTCTTGCATTCAAGGTATGCTTCTGTTCTTTAATACTGCAGGATGGCTTTAGACATTTCTGCTTAATGAACTGCTATCACATATGCACATAAATCTGTTTTCCTTGTTTACTGTTATAGAGCCGTTGTCGCCTCACAGCAAGAGGTTCTCCGGTTCGATTCTCAGCTGGAGCACCTTCTGTGTGGAGTCTGCATGTCTTCTCCACGGTCGAGTGACATTTAAAGACATGCAGGTAGGTGCATGTGTGAATGGATGTGCCTTCTTTGAAGGTTGGACATCCGGCTGGCACCTCAGCACCATAAAAATCCACTGCCAATCATTAGTGGACCAGAGTTCCTCTGTGGCGACCCCTAACCGGAAAAGCCGAAAGACTGTTATAGAGCCAGAAGAGAAATTTCACATATTGCATTGAACTGCTCTGTCTAACTGCACTAACTAGTGTTTAAAACATGTTGAAAGTGCATCTTGCTTAAATGCAGTATAGAATTGCTTTATGAATTACTCACACTATATTTTTGTATGTTGCCACAAGAAAAAAAGTGTATTATCAGGTGCTGAAGCAGAAACAACAATTACCATTACCTGATGATGTTGTTATTGAGTACTTTAAAACCAAGGCCAATCTTAACCAGCTTAATTCTTCCTAACTGACACACTTGCACACATGACTTTCATTTCTATAGCTCTCCTATGTATCATTTAACTTATTTTACTAGGCTATAACCTATCTTGATAGAGTATGCCCTTCCCCTGACTCTTACAGCTTTACCTGAGCTATTACTTACTAGTCATAGCACTACCATTGCTGGTGACTGGTCACACAGCAGATGCTAGCTTAACCTAATGCTCTCTTACATTTTTTTATTTTTCTTTCAATAAACCAAGCCACTCCTCAGGTTAAGCGGGTTTCTGCCCCCCATAACAAGAAGGGAAACCACAAAAATACCTCACTCACACACTGAGCACCCACAGGCACTGTCCTGCCACTAAAGAAACTTAAAACTAATGTAGGTGCCTAACTTCCAAGTGTCTAAACAGTAAAATACCTCAACTGCACTAACTTAAACAAGTGTTAGTGAGTGTGTTAGCACATTCTGCTGTACAGCTCCTTACTCAAACGACTGCACTGATGGGCTCATCACCGAGAAGCAACAGTTGCATAACCCGCTCCAGTAAGTGTGTCCCCCCCAAACCACAGTCTGTTCTCTTTAGAGAAAAACTTAAATGTATTTATTTATTTATTTCAGTTTGATGACCAGAGAAGTCCACCTGGCCTAAAAAGAATCCGTTTTAAGTGGAGGCCCGGGGAGAAAAGCTCCAGTAACAATGACAAACATATTAGCATATACAGATACAAAGCAGTCATACAGCTTTATGCAGCATTCTACAGCAAAAAAATTCTACATTCTACAATAATAATAAAATCTAGAAACTGTACTGTCTAAGAGTCATTAACAATGAATTACAATTGAAAATCTACATTCTACAATAATAGTAGTAAAAATCTAGCAACAGTACAGTCTAAGGGCCATTAACAGTGAATTACAATTGAGGACGAGAAATCGTTGTAAATAAACTATTAACAAAATTTGGGGGTTAAGGAGGAGTAGGAGGGCAAATGATGTGAGTGCAGAGATGATGCACAGAGTTAGAAGGTGGGTATTGATATAGGAGGGTCCTATGTGGGGAAGGAGCAAGGGCATTCCCACTTTGAAGATAGGTGGGAATGGAGGAGGGATTTAAAGTAAGAGTGGTTATGAGTATTTCTAAGGGACAGAGGAAGAGAGTTCCATAGTTTAGCTAAGGAGCAGGATAGCAGAGAGTGTCCAGGTGACCATAAAGGTTTATAGATTTTTTAGCACGTTCTGATTTTCTGACTTAAGTGAGCAATTAGGAATATAGGGGGTTAAGGAGGTGGAGAGAGAGGGACAGGAGGATGGGTTAAATATCAGCTTATGGGCAGTGGTGAGTTTAAGGAGGTTCAGATAGTTGGAAAGCTCGAGCCACTGCAGTAAATGGAGGGAGATGCAGTGATAGGATGAGTTCCTAGAGTTGGTTCCAAATTTGCAGATTTTATTGTAATAGGTTTCTAATTTAGTTTGAAGGCCAAGCTGAAGATTCAAGAACAGAGGAGCGCCATACATTACGGAGGGGAGAAGGTATGTGGAGGCGAGGGTCTTTCTGGTGGAGGGTAGTGAGATAATGGTATACTTATTATAGGAGTCCTAATATTTGGTGTTTTTTTATGTTTGTATGTGAAGATCGAATTTTACATCAATAATGACACTGAGCAGTTTGGTGTGAGGGACAGTTTCAATGGGGGTGTTATTCTAGCTTATGATTTTGAAGGAGTTTTTATCAATGGGGGAGTGTTTAGATGGGGAAGAAATCATTAATTTGGTTTTATTAGCATTAAGGGCTAGGTGGTTGCTTTGCATCCAGGTTTCAGTATTTGAGAAAGCTGACTGGATTACCTGCAGAAAGTTGGAAGGGGTGTCAGCTGAGCAGATGATTGATGAATCATCTGCATACTGGATTAGTGTAGAATTGGATATGGAGTGGTGAAAGTTGTTGATGAATATATAGAAAAGTAAGGGGCCAAGGACAGAACCTTGGGGTACCCCAGTAGGGGTTTATAGAAAGGAGGAGGTGGAATGTTTCCATTTAACAGTTTGTTGTCTTTTGGAGAGCAAGCTGGTGAACCAAGCTATGGTGGAGGGTGAGAGATTGAGGGAGGAGAGTTGTGATAGGAGTTTAGAGTGGGAGATGGTGTCAAAGGCTTTGGAAAGGTCTAGGAACAGGGTTGACATGGTTTTGCTGGGGTCACAAGCATGGTTAATGAACTCGAGGAAGGAGAGGAGTGCAGTGATGGTACTGGACCAGGAGGGAATCCACGCTATGGGGGGGGGGGGGTTAGGAGGTTATTTGGTGTTAGATAAGGCATTGGTTGTGAGTGAATACATTTTTCCAGGACTTATGAGAGTACGGAAAGTATGGCAATAGGATGAAAATTAGTGGTGTCAGTGTTTTAATACCTTTATGGAGTGGGATGAGGCATGCTTATCTCCAAAGTGAGGGAACATAAGATTCTTTGATGGACCTATTTATTATGATGGAGATGGGGAAGGCTATGCTGTTGGCAGGTAGTTTGAGGAAGAATGCAGGTAAATTATCTGGTGAGTTGGAGCATGATTTCAGTCAGAGGAGGAGTTTTTTTATTATGTGTGTGGTTACAGAATTGAGGCTGAAGGAAGGGGTATGTGTTTTGAGATCAGAGTGGAAGGTATGGGGAGGGGGGAATATATTGGAGGGGAGCTGGGGAAGCTGGCTGCAGGTTTGCACATTCCACAAAGAAAGTGTTAAATAGAGAGGCTGTTTCTTGGTTAGAGCAGTTAGGGTTTGGGCATGGGTTGTCTTTACTGTCAGGATGAAGGAGGGAGGAGATAGTATTCCAGAATTTTCTAGGGTTATTAGTATGTTCAGATTGAAGCTTAGAGTAACATGTTTTGTGATATCTGGTTATTAATTTTTTTATGGAGTGGCGGAGTTGTTTAAATTCTAGTAGGATATAAGGTTTCTTATTTCTTTAGTATTGTTTCCACTTTTTGTTTCTTAGGAGCATGATCTGTTTAGTTTCCTTAGACAGCCAGGGAGAAGTTATAGCTTTAACTCTTTTGCTTCTGAGAGGAGCAAGGTTATTGAGTAGGTACAGAAAAGTTTCATTAAAGTAGTTGATGGCATTGTCAAGGGGCAGTGTTTTTTAAAGGTGTCCAGTCATTTAGTTTTAGGCTGCCTGAAAATGTTTGTGCGTTTAAGTTGGACAGGTTTTGGATTTGAATGTAGTGATGTTGTTTATGAAGGGGGGAGGGGTACCAGTCAGCAAAGGCTGGTAGATAGACACTGAGGGGGCCATGAAGGATTCCTATATTTTAGATTTGATTTGGATGAGACACTAAGATCCAATCAATGGTGGAGCTGCAGGTTCCATCTTTGCTTGGCCTGGTGGAGGAGTTTATTAGCTGGATGAAGTTAAAGAAGTTGATTGTTTGGGTAGGGGATTGAGAGTTAATGGTGGCTCAGTTAATATTTATATAACCTAGGATGAATGTTTCATTTTTAATGTTAGAGGAGAACCAGGAGAGAATGTTTTCTAGTACTGGGATGTTATTAGCTGCAAGGATGTAAAAAGTAGCTATGCATATGGACTTGTGTTTGTTCACTTTTAACAGAGCTATGGTTAATTCAGAGTTGGTAAATTTTGGAGTGGGAGTATTTTATGGGGTAACTGAGTAGGTGGAAAAGTAGATTATGAATACACCACTTACTGTTTTGTTGGGCCTGTCATTACGAATCACATGGTAGCCAGGAGGCAGGATTTCATTATCTCTTATGTGTGGTTTCAGCCAAGTTTCTGAGATGGCAGCTATGTCTGGCTGATTGTGAGTAAACCATGCATCTAGGTTAGGAATTTTATTATAGAGACTTTGGGCATTAATTGTGGTAATGGGATTGCTCTTGGGGGTGTGAGGGAATGATGGAGGGGGAGAAAAGATAGAAGGGGGGTTGGTGGGCATGGGATTGGGGTGAATGTCACCAGAAAGAGAGAGGGATATATGGTCTAGTATGAGGTCAATAAAGTCAAATGTGGAGAAGGAGTTTGGGAGGAGATAGGTAGAGTATTTGTTAGGGAGTGGAGGGTATGGTAAGTTAGAAGAGGGTATGATAGGTAGTACTTTGTGTTTACATAAGAGGGTTATGTTTGATGGGTAGAGTTCATGGGTAATAGAGGAGAAGGAGCATGATGTATTATATTGGTAGTTAGAGATATAGTGTAGTGGAAGGGTGTAAGAGGCGTAAAGGAATTGTGTTAGGTAAGTAAGGGTGCTAAGGAGTACAATGGGCAGTATTAGACTAAGGAAACTTGTTGGTGACAGGCATTGTATTGATGAAGTTAATCACTTTAAGTTAGGTTTGTGAGCGTGTGGGAGAGGTTGTGCATGACTGGATGAAAGATGGAGTGGGAGGAGTTAGTGCTAAATAAATGTGGTAGTAGTGAGGGGGGCAGGTGGAAATTGGGGGCAGGGTAAGGGAGCAAAGTGAGCCTGAAGGGCAAATGGAGCAGGCAGAGCTAATCTATGCTGAACTGCTGCAAAAACAATCAGTGGAGCCCTATGGGGTAAGTAACCAATAGAATAATTAAAAGAGCTTAACAAAGTTATAATTAGAGGGATTTCAGATGTGATATAGTGGCTGAGTGGGAACAGGAGGATAGGTAAGTTAAGTATGAGTGAGTCCTACAGTCAAAATGAACAGGCAGAAATTAGGAGAAATACAAAAGTCAAAAGAAGCAGGCAGAAATTAGGAAAATTTAGACTAGGGAGATACTCTACTAGATAGACTTTTACCAAAGAAGGAGCAGTGTAGCTAACAATATGGGGAGTTAAAATTAGTTATACACAGCCTAATTTAAACACTATGACAGGGGAACAGAGAAAAAAGGTAAGAATAACTTGGAAGTCACGGGGGGGAATACAATGTAACTGTCAGTACTGATGCAGAGCTCAACCAAAAGGCACTATAAATACCCATTTGCTTAAAAAGCAATAGCTGATGCTACTGAAAGGATTAAAAGACAAAATTCACTGGAGTTTAGTTGAAAATAGCCATTGTAAGCACCTGGATAGAAGCAGAGAGGCCGTGGAGGTGGTCAACTAGTAGCCCAAAAGTTTTCTGAAGTTTATATTTTTGGAGTGTCCATGCTCTCAAGTATAGGGAGGGAGGGGAACAAACTGGACCCACTATGTAGTCACGATATACAGGCACTGGATAGAAGCAGAGAGGCTGTGGCGGTGATCAACTAACAGTCCAAAATTTTTCTGAAGTTTATATTTTTGGAGTGTCCGTGTTCTCGAGTAAGGGAAGGGGAAAAAATGGACCCACTATGTAGTCATGATGTACAGGCAATGACAGCTCACAACACCAGGTACTGCAACTGCTTAAAGCCTTAAATCTATAAAATAGCATACTATTACCTCTCCTCTTCATCTGTACCTAACCCTAGCTTTAATATTATATCCTTCAAGAAATTCAGGGTAAAATTAGATAATGTCTACACTTGCCTTAAATTAACAATATAAAGTAGAGTGACTGTGCAAAGTAAAATGCCTTTTCTTAAGGTTCACTGATTGGTTTCTAATCCTCTTGCATTTCACAAACAGTGTCACAAACATTTCAAAAGTGTATTAAATGTAAACTATCCCATTCATTTTAGCAGCAACTTTAAGCCGATACCATTGCTCTGCATCTGCAGATAATCTGATTCTAGTCACCAGCAGTATTTTCTTATTGCACAGTAGACTATCTGCATTCACCAAACAGCCATGCAGTAAGCATTTATGTTTCTGTGATCACGCCATCTAAGATATGTTTCACTGTTAAAGGTAGTCCACTCTGTTTTAAAACCCTACTTTTAAGTAAAATATCATTTTGCTTTTTCACTGGTTTTAATACCTTACTGATTGTTTTTGATCACTGCAAAGATGGTCCAGGTCAGACCTGCTCCATTTGTCCTCGCTTCACTCAGGCTCACTGCACTCCCCTACCCTACCTCATTCCCACCCACCCATGTATCCTTACATTTATAGGTAAGCAGACCCCACACACATTCATCTCTCAACAAACCACACCACTTCCCACTAAAATAACAACATATCTCTAAACTATCCACTCACCAACCACCATAATTAGACTCATCCTATACTCCAGTAAACCCCACTCATTATGTCCAATACCCCCACATAAGATACTAACATTCTCCATTTTATTCATAATATTAATACTACTTAGCTCAGCCACATAACTTACCAATAAAGCAGCCATACCCATCTAAATCACTATAACATTCTCCACAACATATCCCAACAACTAAAACATTACTCAAATATCTGTCTGCAACTATTTTACTATCCTTTCCCCTACAACCCCAGCAGCAAAATAAAAACCCACAATACCACTAAACCTCTTCTTCCTATACTACATCCATAATATAAAATTAAATTAATACAAAGTGGTGATATACACCCAAACCCTGGACCAAATGTACAACCTAACTCGAGATCCATTAACCTATTTACTCTAAACCTAAGAAGCTTATGCAATAAAATAACTTCCCTGCATGCTTGGATAGAGCAATACAACCCAGACATCTTAACCCTAACAGGAACCTGGCTACACTCTGGAATATGATACTGAAATTATACTCCCTAGCTATGCCATCTTTAGACTAGACAGACTAAAAAAGAAGGGTGGAGGGATAGCACTCCTGTATCTATCCAGATTTAATATAACTCCTTACCCACACAAACCACCCAATTCCTTAATGACAAAGTACTAATAAATACCCTAAATCTTAACAACTCAAAAAAATCTAAAAATCTGTCTCATAACAGTCTATATTCCTCCAGGAAACAATGTACCATTCCTAGAAGACATGCTGTCATGGACAACTGAAAACATCAAACTAGAAACTGTAGTCTTAGGAGATGTGAATATTAACTGGCAGGCCATCACTGTAAACTCTCCAAACACAAATATAAACCTCTACAGGTTTAAACAACTAGTCACTGAACCTACAAGGTACAACAAAGACTTCACTAACCACTCTACCCTTGATTGGATCCATGTATCCAATCCAACCAATTTTACCTCCTCAGGTACACTACCAAATTCACTAAATGGCCATCTTCCAGCCTTTGACATCAGAGCAACCACCCACCTCCTAACAGAACATACCATAAAAACAGTTAGAAGTACCACTAGACTAAATCAAGAAACACTCAACAACCTACTAAATGGAATAAACTGGTAAACCCTAAAATTACTACCACTGAATGATGCTGTTCAATACTTCAATACTACTTTCTTAAAAATAATTGATATTCTGGCCCCCATACAAACAAAGAGAGTAAAGAAAACAAAAAAACTCATGGTTAACAGCCAACTGCAATGACCTCATGAAGCAAAGAGACATAGCATGGAACAACTGGAAACAAAACAGAACCCAACCAAATCTCCATGTTTATAAAACATTACACAATAGAGTAACCAAAATAGTCAACAAATTTAAACACTCATACTACTCCAATCTCCAGCTTTAACACAGACACAATCCCCAAAGATTTTGGCACTCTATAACTACCCTCCTCAACCCAGGCTCAAACAAAGACCACTCTCGCTCACCTAGTATCCTCAGCACGTAATAACAGACCTACTCACCTCTACAAACTCAGGTAACTCATAACTACACCTACACACCAACAATAATTCATTAACACCCCCACAAAAGATCAATCCCATGACAATGCCACTAACCAACAAAATAGCTCCTACAATACTTCCACTTTCCATCCCATACCCACTTCACAAATAAAAAAACAACTGCTGAAGCTCAAACCTTGCTCCACATCAGCAGACAATCTCCCACCCCAATACCTAAAACTCACCACCGACTCAATTGCATATCCAGTCAGCATCCTAATAAACAGGTCACTCTCTGAAGCCACAGTCCCTACAATATGGAAACTATCTCACATAACACCTATTCATAAAGGAGGACATTCCATGGAAATCTCTAATTTTTGCCCAATATCAATATTATCCCTGTATCCAAAATCATGGAAAAGTGTCTTCACTAACAAGTCATGAAATATCTACTCCAAAACAACCTGCTCTCTCAAACTCAACATGGCTTCAGGCCATATCACAGCACATCCACAGCACTACTGTCCTTTACAAACACCTTTAACAAAGCCAGGGACAAAGGTCACCTAGTAGCAGCAATATTTCTATACCTCTCAAAAGCATTTGATACTGTTTCACACACTTTACTACTTAACAGACTATCCAACCTAGATTGGTCCTCCTCCACACTCCAGTGGTTCCAAAGTCACCTCCATGATATGAAACAAGCAGTTAAATGGTCAAACCAACTCTCCCCTTCCTACCAAACCTTACAGGAGTACCTCAAGGCTTTATCTCAGAACCCTTACTATTTAACATATTCACCAATAACCTATATACCTCCTCTTCCCCAGGAACATTAATACAGTATGCAGATGACTCAGCCTTAATCTGCACTTCACGTACCCTCCCTGAACTGCTAATCAAAACCCAGCAATCTTTCTCAGCAATTGAATCATGGCTTACAGAGTCAAAACTCTTTCTAAATCCCCCAAAAACAAACGTATGATATTCCACCCAGAAAATACCATCTTCAACCCAGGCCAACTAAGTATTTATGCAGCCGACAATACCATCTTAGACATCATTCAATAAACTAAACTACTTGTTGTTATAATTGATGATAAACCCAACTTTGACCCTCATATTCAACAAAATATAAAAAAAATGTAAAAACTAGGAATACTCTACAGAAACAGACAATTCCTTAACACTACGACTACGCTGGCTAAAATCTTCCTGCTCCCATCACTTCTCTTTGTTTCCGGTATACTAACTAATAGGTTCATAGGTTCATAGTTGTGTACTAGGCGAATGGCCCTGGGGCCTTTACAAACCTAGCCACAGGATTTACCTGCAGAACTTCACGAAAACTAAATTAGAGCAATGCTACAATAAAGCTGCAAAGTTTGGAACTAACTCCAACTACCATACACATCACTATACATCACTTAAAGAATTAAACTGGTTAGAATTAACACTACAGCTTTTATATGCACACTTACTTACAACATACAACCTATTTTATAGGCCCACTGCCTGTCCAGCTCTAGAAGACCTAATACAAAATTAAAAACCAAACAGACTCCTCAGATCTGAAGAAAAAAAACTTCTTGAAATCTACAAACATTCTTGAAACCAGAAAAATCCCTATACTCACACTCTATTGCTAAATCTTAAAACACCCTCCTTCCCAACATTAGGCTAACCCCTAGCCTACCTCTGCTTAAAACCTTCCTAAAGGAATGCTTAAATAAATCATGGCTATGCACATGCATAACCACAGGCTAATGCACAATCTGTCCTCTTATATCTCCTGCAATTACATTAACATGTCCACTTCCATTAAGCACTGTCAAGACTAGAAAAATGTACCATACTACTCCTGTATTTCTACCTTCTTATAAACTAATCTAAACAGCACAAGTATTCTTCCAATTCAAACATGAAAAATGCTATTGTGCAAATATCCTATCACTGAGTCAGTGGCACTGTATCATGTTAAAAGTCTTGTCAAATTTGTAAAAGTCTTGTCAAAGTTATAATTTTGTGTAAGGTGTTATCAAGATAAACGTGCAATGTATTCACTGTATACTTATGTCTACTAATTTTGCTTATAAGTCTTTCTGTTATCACAGTTAAACTAGCAATGTACTCACTGTATACTTATTTAATATAGTTAGCTTGTAAGTCTTGTAATTTTCTAAAACTATGAAGCTTTTCACTGAAATGTGTCTTGTGACCCAGTTGGACTATCCCTGTTAACAGATGTCAAATAAAATAAAAATAAATAAATAAATAACGGGGAGATTAGAGAGATAGAGAGAAAGCTAGATGGCTAGACAGACAGAAGTAAACAAATGCATGACAAAATTAACTTTTGGGGTGTACTGCCATGCAAAAAGTGCATTGTTATTCTAACTATGAAATCACTTTTCAGTTTCTCAGAAACAGCAATTTCAGTTGCCAACATAGCATCTGAAATTTCTGCATCAGTGAATTGTGCTGCACTGAATCCATCAATTTAAGTCAGCACAATGGCATTTAAGTTTAAGCCCTGACTGTGCCTAAGCTGATAAACCTGGTGTCACAGGTACTTGAGATGATGTTTCAGGAGGAAAGGGACTTGTCTTTAATGTCATGTTGCCCATCCTAGGGGAAAGAAGGAGTCAGAGACATCTCACTGTAGTATAGCCATATGGAGGAAAGTCAAGTATTTCTGTCAAGTACACTGAAATTTTGTGATGTGAGATTAGCCACTGAGTGCTCAAACTTCACCCAAGCATTGTGTGTGTGTGTGTGTCTGTGTGTGTGTGTGTGTGTGTGTGTGTGTGTGTGTGTGTGTGTGTGTGTGTGTGTGTGTGTGTGTGTGTCTGTGTGTGTGTTTGGAATCAAAACTGACTCCAGCTCAGTGTAGCAGGGCACTGTATAATGCCTGCTTAGTGAATAGAAGGGGTTAGGAGCATTCAGAAAATCTCAGCTCCATAGCTCAAAACTGTCCGTGATTTGACAGAATGGTCCTGATTGTGCCTCATATTTGTACTATGGCCCTCATTAACATTTTGATTTGCTGGTAAATCACTGAAGATTACAGTTAGTCACTATTGTTAAATATCAGAGTTTCATACTTCTTATTCTTCAGAAAATAAATGCATGTTGGTGCAAAGCCTGTTGTTATATTAATTATCTAAGTGAATTAGAGTAATATTTAAAATCTTTCCCTGATTGGGGCTTTTGCTACCCCCCCCCCCACATTCATTATTTTAGCTTTGTCCCTGATTCTTGAATAATGAAATTGAGATATATGTTTAACTCCCACTGAATGATGCTATGGTCCCAGGTTCTTACTTCTCCATCTCAGCATCTTCTAATGCAGAAACAGGAGTAATGGCTGAGCTACAAAGGGACAGGAGACATAATGGTTTGGGGGGACTGGGTACAAAAATAAATCAAAAACCAGATAATCGTCAGTCTACAAATACTGGTTTCACTGTCTGTGAACAATGAGGATATATACAGGGCAGTTTAATTATTTAAGATAGTCATGTGGCATGTGGTTCAGACTCACTCCTTATCTTAAATTAAATGCTGTCCATGCCAGCAGCACCAGTCATATGCAAGTAATGTTGAACATAGTCACTGAAATTCTGTTTCATAAGTACCATACCTATGGCTAACAATAGCTGATACAGTTCCAGTCTATAAGAAATTATCCCATATCATCTTTCATCATGTCTGCTCCTAATTCCAAAGTGGTTTACTCAGGAGTTGAGGTTCCCAGATTTAGAACTTTGTAACTGTGTTTTGCTCAACAGTGTTACAAAATCACTCTTGCATCTCCCTTTAATTTACTCTTAAACTACACCTCTTTATTTTGATACATTTAAATATCAACCAGTGCATATGAAACCACATTCAGATTTAATAGCAGTTTTATATGCAAAGTAAACATAAGTGTTCCAAGAAATGTTTCTTGAGCATGTCAGGTTTTAAGACAGCTTTGAACAGTACCATTTTTCAGACAGAGAGAGAGAGAGAGAGAAAAAAAGAATCTCACGTACATTAGAAATGGTAAACAAAGCTCATTGGCATTGCCTACGTAATCTGTAATTCATATAAACTATGCCTAGGTCATAATAGAACATTTATTGCACAGTATCTTCAAAAAAATGTGACCTCAGTGACCTTAGAATTCCATAAATGGCAGTGCTAATACAAGCTCTCACTCGTGCTGAGGTTATTGTGCTGTCAAACTGCTTCATTGTGCTTCATGTTTATACAAATCTGATTATTTTTTAAAGACGCCAGCTCAGTGTAGCGGGGCACTGCATCATGCCTGTCTGAAGAGAGGGGGAGAGATTAATTCTGATCACTTTCTCTAAGGCATGTAACTATAAGTTATAAACTAAGCAATGAAAATATTATTGTAAAATAAAGCTAGATTAAATCAAATTTTTATATGCTTGTTTTGTCTACTTTATCTTTCCATGACCAATAAGCCCTTTTTCCTTGATGACTAATTTATTCCCTAAATTTTCCAGCAACCAAAAACCCTGGACATGACAAATAAGAGTCATACTGCAGAGAATCACATTTTCTTGTACTCCTAACCTTCCCCATACCGGCCAACAGGGGCAGTCCGTGCTACTCTAAGCTGCCACATGGGTGTATGTTTCACTCATTCTGCCTGGCTAGAGAACAATAACTTCTCTGGCAGGCCCGCACCTTCATGTCCCTCTATTCTCACATGCAGTATATTACTATGGTCTCAAGATGCCCATAAAAAGCATGTATGGAACTAGTAAAGTTTCAAAGGAAACAGAAACAAAATTAACAAGTATATTTTTTCTGTGTTTCTATGCTAATCAGAGAAAAAGTAATATATTTTTTGAAATGAACTTAAAATTTACTTTTATGTTTGCTGTGTCACTCATATTTAAGTATGCAACATGTTTTTCAATCTAGCAGGTACTAAGTTTTCCAGACAAGTAAATTAGTTTTTAGGAGTATAATCAAGGAATATGGCAAAATAAAGTTAGGGGTCGCAAATTTGACTCCATTATCAGTCAATGTGCTGCACATTGAAAATTATAAAACACTAATCAAGATATAAAAGTGGAATCTATGATACACCTTTTAACTTTCAATATCTAATGTGCTGCAGGAAATTAAAATAAAATACCCTTAAGGAAACAGCAGTAAGCTTTTAAGAACAGGAAAAGTTTGTAAGTAATGCACACCTTCAGCCTTCTTATGTCCAGTCTGTTTTCACACTGACAATGCATAGCATGATACCTTATCAGCATAGAGGGTGGCAGGACCATAATATATATACAGTACCATACCATTCTACAGCATTCCACATAGTACCGTGTCATTCTACAACATTTCACATAGTATCACACCATTCTACAGCATTCCACATAGTACCATGTCATTCTACAACATTTGACATAGTATCACAACATTCTACAGCATTCCACACAGTACACCACTTGACTGCATTCCATACTGCACCACACCATTCTACAGCATTCCACACAGTACTACGCCATTCTACAGCATTCCACACAGTACCACAATATTCTACAGCATTTCATACAGTACTTCATGATTCTACAGCATTCCACCCAGCACCATGTCATTCTACAAATTCCACATAGCACCACACCATTCTACAGGATTCTACACAGTAGCACACCATTCTTTAGCATTCCACAGGGTACCACACCATTCTACTGATTTCCATATTGTACCACACCATTCTACAGCATTCCAAACAGTTCCACACCATTCTACAGCATTCCACACAGGATCACAATATTCTACAGCATTTCACACAGTACCACATGATTATATAGCATTCCATACATTACCGCATGATTATACAACATTCCATACAGTACCACACCATTTTACAGCATTCCACATAGTATACCATTCTATAAAATTCCATGCAATCAGCTGAGGTGTAGAAAAAAATCAGATGTAAGAAGCAGCATAACTCAAACTGTAAGACTATGGGAATTCATAGTTGTGTGACAGTGTTTCTAAGCAGTCATATAGTTAAGATAAGCTTAGTGTTTCAGTAATATGCAGAGACTGCATACTGATTACCATATATTACAAGGTGCATTAGACAAACAGCCTTTTATCTTCATGTCATGCTTAATATCATGGAGGAGAAGACTGTACACAGTTTGTTGGGAATAAGGATGATCCACAAAGCTAAAATGTATATGGCTTATGAAAAAGAAAACAATGTAGAATGTTTTGTAAAGCATTTATAATTGTATATTAATGTTTGAGAGGTGTGTCATAAAACTCAGCTCTACAACAGCAGAAATGCCATTCCAATGGTACACGTGTTAGTAGACTCATAGAAGAAACAAATCTGTTTACTGAATCTAATACATGGCTTTGCCATACTGAGTAGAAGTTTCTTTTGAAGAGCTGGGGACTACAAGGAGAAACTCTTATTATGTCTAATGTACTTTGGTGTGGGTCCGTATTAAGTCATCAAACGAAAACATCATTTAATGCCATTTCATCGGAAATGCCATTTATCAAACCCTCACATGTGGGGGGTGATGTGCCCCCTCACAACCCCCGCAAATTATATATACCAACTCTGAGATCACACTACAGTGGGGAAAGGGCAAATTTCCTGATCCCTACCGTAATGTGATCTCAGTCAGAATGGTTCAATGAATGGCATATCCGAGGAAATGCCATTTGATGATGTTTTCATTCGATGAATTAATAGGGACCCCTTTGCTGCCAGTATAAGTAAATTATGTGACATAAGAAGTAGACAATATAGTTCCACAGATCTTTGATGATAAAAAGAGACTGCTCTGTGTTACACCAAATATGGGACCCAAGAATGACTTGAAAATTCTGAAGGTAAAAAGGATGTTCCAGGTAAGTAGGACTAAGAAACTGGGAATTCTGACTGACGGCAACAAAGTCAGTGTCAGTGGCTGAATGAGTTGCATACTCACTAGTGATGTAGGAAGTTCAGAAGGATGTGGGGTACATTCCCATCCTTAATTCTTCAAGTACTAACACCACATATTAGCATAAAGGGAGCTGTACTTCTCAGAGAACCATCATTTAAGTATGATGATAAACCATGGTATCTTCTGGGGTTATCACCTGTTCAACTTTCTGAGGGTCAATCATACTTTCAGGTTGTCTTTTCCCACAGCAACCACAATCAGGATATTAAATCTTCTATTTTAATGGTACTTTATGACAGAAATTGGGATCAGTAGATATTGTAGTTGCAGCATTTAGGCTCATAAGAGAATACTAGGCTAACTACCCAGAAGGGCCATTTTAAGCCTAGCCAATAATCTGAGTTTAGAATCAAACCTTGTACCTTGTGTCTTTAATGTAAAGGCCTTAACCATTATGCAATACCCGCCCCATTTGTGATTTAAACAACAGGCACAGTATGTTTTCATACATTCTTCTTAACTTGAGGTTGTTTTTTCCCCACCCCCTAAAGAGAAAAGATGGTAGCAGTGATTCACACTGAACTTATCCCTTAGGTCCAATCCATGTTATGAACGCTTGCAGTTGGCTCCTTTACACTCAGAAGGAGACTCTTCAGGCTCAATCGTGAAGATAAATGAAAACAAGCCTGCATTCACGTTACCATTGTTTAAGCTGTCTTTCGTATATGATTTCTTTCTTTCTTTTTTTTTATGTTATCAGCAAGAAGACTGGAAAAGTAGAACATAACACAATCAGGAAATTCCGGGAGTCAGGAAGGGTCATAGAAGCTTCCCGTGCAACAAGCTGAGTGGTAGTGAGCAGGACCTTGTTTCCTCATGGATTGTCATACCAAACACTCAGAACCAAAGAAACCGCCAGCCAGTACTCCAATTCCTCTGTTTTATTCAGTAATGTTTAAAAACCACCAAAAGTTCAAAAAAGTAAAACTTATTGAGTGCTTTCATCCTGGACAATGGGACTTCATCCGAATAACTATGTACATCACTTCTTTCCTTTAATAACCTTTATTCAACCTATGTAATTAAAATTAACACACATTATCCCCCACAACATATATATAATGTATTAAGTTAAAAACTTATGCATTCAGTTAGCTGAATACATAAAACCAATCATTACATAAAAACTTGCTGAATGAAATAATATCTTATAAGAAAAGCCAAAATGCAGAATGCTGCACACTGAATATCTCTCAGTGTACCTACACCATAAATCTTTAAAATAAACAGTTCAAAATGATTATATAGATGAATCCAATATTATTATTTGTTGTAAAAAGCTTTACAATGTTGCCTTCCATCTTAAAACACTATGAATAGAAACCATTTTATTTATACCGTATTTGCCCATGTCATTGGTCTTTGGTCAAATTGAAAGTCATGCCAGAGGACCTAAGGTAACCCAGGTAGGCAGAACTGCAGTTGTGGACTTGATTATTGTAAATTGCTCTCTGGCCTAATTATTGCCAGTGTAGCTGACTGTCACAACAAAGTACTCACTTATATAAAGCTGGTTGCAGGGGCTTGCATATTTTCTGCCATGTGTACTCAGCAGTAATTATTCTATGCTGCAGAGGGAGATATTGAGGTGTTCTTGCCCAGCACCTCTTGACAAAATGTTAAACAGTGGTTTCATCATTTACAGGATGTTGATAGCAGCTGGGATAATGGGAGTGATAGATTCAAACCAGTGTAGCTGGGAAAAACCCTACCATTAATATTGCCAGGGAATCATGATATTACCATTTATTCATTATTTCCTGACTCTGTAGGCACAACAGTTTGTAGAATATATATTTTCATGCTTTGTGTTTTGCAGTAACATAGAGTGATTGTTGCTTTGTTTGTAATGATTTTCTTCTGCAGGTTCTAGAGTGTGGACTCTTGACACAGGTATTAGGTCTCTCGTATTTTTGCTCAATTATTTCCTTTTTTATTGTAATTTTGTGCATGGATGTGTCAGTTCTTTTTTATGGAGGGGATGATTTCTTTTAGGCTTTTATATTTCTTTATTGCCATTTTGTATGACTTTCTATGAGGATTAGGTAAATATGTTTTATACTTATTACATTTTCATTGCTTAAATACTTATTTAATGTGCATTTTCCTGTACTTCAGTATTTTTAAATAATTAATTTGTAAAAGTGTAGACAGGTAGATTTTACTTTACAGTTTTTATCATTTTGTTGTTTTTATCGTGGTGTTTTTTTGTATTTTGTTGTGTTTTTGCTTTAAGTATAGGGTTTCTGTTGTTTTGCAGTGTTTTATAGGGCCAGATTCCAAACACAAGTTGCTCTCAGTACAAGTCTGCTCTGATTCAGAAAGACCTTTTCTCAGTGTACTTCACTGTAAGGCCTATCTATAAACAGGCTTACTATGGGGACCGGATTCCAAAATACCTGTTGTCAATGGTCACTTACACTGAGAGCGACTCTTTTGGAATCAGGGCCATAATGTTGTGGTTGTGCTAACTTACATTTACAGAATAAAAAACATGAATTCTAATGAGGTCCAGTTGCTGTTAACTTCAGTAGAGCAATGATAAACTGTTAATGATGCAAACTGGTGCTAAATGCTTTATGATATGGTAGAGTGGTGATTCACTACTGTGTAGTCTAATTCAAATAAGCATTTGTATTGCACCATTTATCAGTATCCATTGTTATTTCAAAATATCGATATATATAAGTAAGTGTGCATGTATATATACGTATAATAAATGGAAATATGTACAAAAGCATGAACACTACAGTACTTCTACTGACCTATAAGTGGACATCCTCTTTTTTTAATCAGATATAGTAAAAAACAGATGGGTTAAGATTTTAAAACAGCCCTCTACAGATGTCAAGGGATATTTTTAAACAGAAATGGACTCAGTGGATTAAATAACAAGATACATTCATTCGTAGATAAAGAACTGAAATAAATTTGTCACATGTAATGCACTCAAATAGTCAGAGTACTGGAGTAATATAATTGTGTGTTAAAGGTTCTCAGATTCTGTGCAGCTCTTTCTGAGCAGAACAAGAAAGAATTTAATCTTTGAAAGCATATGCTTCATTGTGTGATTATCTTTGTGTTTTTAAATGAAAACTTCTAAAGTAGTTCAGGATTACTGCATGAGTTAACTCTTTGTTGAGACTTGGATGATAAAATAGAAGCTCAGCACAAGTTTACTGCTTGTTAACCATTCATTAGAGGATAAAGAAAGAGATGGTATTTTTAACTGGCTTCCTGTATGAACCATTTAGCAAACAGCCATATTTATGTTTTATAAGGGTTTGTTTCAAGATACAGGTGCATTGTGTGTGTGTGTGTGTGTGTGTGTGTGTGTGTGTGTGTGTGTGTGTGTGTGTGTGTGTGTGTGTGTGTGTGTACGTGTGTCTGTGTGTGTGTGTGTGTGTGTGTGTGTGTGTGTGTGTGTGTGTGTGTGTGTGTGTGTGTGTGTGTGTGTGTGTGTGTGTGTGTGTGTGTGTGTGTGTGTGTGTGTCGGTGTGTGTGCGTGTTATTGCATTAAGGACTGAGTATGTCTATAATACATTTTCTCTTCTAATATTTAACATTTATACACTAGTGATATAGCAAACCATTCCCATCAATGGAACTATTAATCAAACATTCTTTTTTTTTCAAATGATAACTTTAATGTTTTCATAATTTCACCATGTCTTTCAGTTTTCAGCAATTTATTTATTTCCATTTGTTGACTTTGAAATTCCATCTGGGCAAAACAACTCTTTTCAGCAGAATGCCCTGAGAGAAAAGCTCCACATAAAAATTATACAATGCCAGATATTAATACGAAGAATGAGTCACATGGGTAACAATTGCAGTAAAGACACAGAGGATTAAACATAATTCAGGTTCTGTAACATTATGATGAACCTATACTGACATACACTGGTTGAAGGAAATCTTACAGGTGCTCATGTGTTAGTTGCTCATAACATACCTGCTCGCTGCCACTTCCTTGAAAAACAAGTGCTTGAACTCCATTCTTGCATAGCCCCCTAACACCCAATCCCAACACCCAATTGTCTACATTACATAACCCCAGAAAAGCAAATGCTTGGACTCCCATAGGCTGATCTTGTATTCCTGTATAGCTCTCCCAACAGCCGATCTTATGTACTACAAAGCCATACCAGAAGCTAAACTTTAAACCTGAAGCTCTCACCCAGTTCCTATCCTGACTCCTCAGTCCCTAACCTTAAACATCCACTCCCCCTCCCTATTTCTGAAGTCCCCAATTGCTGTCTAAACCTAAAACTCTAACCCCTTCCCTATATCTAAACTTCCTGATTGCTTTCTAACCCTAAAACTTCCTTCCTCATCCCTAAACCTAAAAATCCAATCCCCCTCCCCAATCCTAAATAAATAACTGGTCACACTCTAATCCTAAAACTATTTTCCTACTCCCTAATCCTAAATCTCCCTTCTGCTCCCTAATCCTAACCCCCCTATCTCCCCATAGCTGCTCGCCCAAACTCATATTTAAGTTTGAACTTGAATAGCTCATCTACCCCACAGCTGCAAGCAGCAGCCTGTGTGAACTACAAGATGCTTGAGCCGCTGGTTACAAAACAGACGGTTTTAAGCACTTGGAAGTCAAGCAGTTGCAAGAAAACTTTGCATAAACATAAGTCTTATGATAAACCTAGATTGACATACATTGGATTAATATAAGTTACATTACAATACAAAAGTAGATATTTCTGAGTTTCAAAAATTAAGTACTTTGAATTGAAGCCAAAGACCAAGTTGAGCTGGAAAGAAATAAAGAACATCAGATAGGTTCATTTAAATGAGAGAAGTACAGCAGTTGATCAGTACTTAGATAAACCTTGAAGAGTGGGACAAGTTATAAGAAAGGCTTGTATTTTGAATCAGAGAAAGATTAGAAGGCAGAAAAATGTTTATAGTAGCATAACAATGCAGAGACATAGTAAGTAGTAAAGTAAGCAGTAGTTTTAGGTGGTTGCAGTTAAGGTATTAACCATATGCAGGAATTGTTTAGGTTTTATTTAAGATGAGTTTTGAAAACATTGAGTTTTTCAATTTGCTGTAAGTGTAGTGTTGGGGAATTTCAAAGTTTGGAGACATAGCAGGAGCAGAGTGAGTCATCAGCAATCTTGTTAGATTTGGTGTTGATTAAAAGTGATTTATTTTAAGAGGATAGTTCCCTGGCTGGGTAATATTATTTTGTGGTATTTTGTAGTGCTGGACAGTTTACTAGTTTATGAACGAGGTTATGGACAATAGTAGTTGTGAGTAGGTAAGATATGTTGGAGATCTAGCCAGTATAGTTGTTTTAAGACTATGAAGTAGCAAATTTTTGCAGGTAGATTGCTGCCAAATCTTAATATTTTGTTGTAACAACAATCTAGTTTCATTGCTTGAGTGCTATGAAGATTAGTCAGGATGGGAGAGGCATAAAGGAAAGATGGCAGTAAGTAAGTAT
This sequence comes from Protopterus annectens, assembly GCF_019279795.1. Lineage (NCBI taxonomy): Eukaryota > Metazoa > Chordata > Ceratodontiformes > Protopteridae > Protopterus > Protopterus annectens. The sequence continues at coordinate 73,391,076 of NC_056732.1, forward strand.
GTTTTTTTTCTAGTGCTGTCAATGAGATTGTGTTTACTTCTGTATAACAAACCAAGTTTCTGATTTTTTTTTCAACAACTTGGAGAATACGTAGTTCAAATTTTAGGTGGTTATCTATTGTGACTTCCAGTAGCTTTGATTGTTGTATTATTTCTATTCTGGTGTTATTTTTGGAGACTAGTTTAGGTTTATAGATTAGTACTAGACTAACTGCTCTTGTGAGCCATTTTAAGTCTAGCCAATTATCCGCTGTGAGATTCAAACCCTGCACCTTGTGTTTGTAAGGCAAACACCTTAACCATTAGGCCATCCTCCCAACCAGTAGGTAGTACACGGAGAATAGTTTGAAAGATTGTTTTTGGTCTGAGAAATGTTTTGGGGTGAAGAGCTTTTCTCCTTGGTCCTTCACTGAAACTAGGCCTTTTAGGCCCAGTCAGACTTCCCCAGTAAACAAACAGCAGTCAGTCAACAAGCATTTTTTTTTTTTAGGATTTTGAAGAATGTGAGATTTTCTTAGCCATGTTTCAATGGAAAAGAAGGAGTCCTGGGTGGAGTCTTTAAAATTTGAGAAGGTTGGAGCTGAGCAGATGAGAGCGGTGTTATCTGCATATTGTATTATGGTGGTATGGCTGGAGGATGTGTGCTTTTTACTTATAAATAAAAAAGAGAGAGAAAAACTAGTGGTCTTAAAGCTTCATTGATGACCTCAGTCACAATAATTTCCAAAAATCATGAAACTCAATAAATCAGTATGACTAAGCTCAACAACAAAGTTTTAAAACCTCTCGTTTCTGTTTTTTATTTTTTCCTCAGCACTCGTGGTGGTGAGGTTAGAACTAGACAATTTCCTGTGCTTGTTTATTTTTTAAATATGAAGATATTGAATAAGAGGGTGGGACTCCAATGGAAATGATAGGAAGGGTGAAAAGCCTTGGAGATATGTCACTGCTTGCTGTCTGTTTGTGAGATAGCTATAGAACCTTGACAGAGTGTGAGAGGTTGAGGGATGGTAGTTCTTTGAATGGAGTTTGGTGAGAGATGGTGTTGAATGTTTTTGATAGGTCAAGGAAAATAGATAATATTAAGTGGCCAGAAATTATCACATGGTTTAAGGTGTTTGTGAAACTGAGAAGGACACCTGTGATACTATATTTGGAGTGAAAACAATGTTGGGTGGTGGAGAGAAGGTTATTACTGAAGAGATATTGTAAGAGTTGTGAATGGATTCATATTTCCAGGATTTCTTCACATAGGTGTTAAGATAAGCTATAGGTCTATAGTTGGTGAATTCTGTTGATGTGATTGCATTGAGTGGGTTGGAGATAAGAATCCTATCCAGTATAGACTGTCTCTTGTGTTTTTTATTGAATCTTGTAGTTGTATTGATATGCTGGGTGAAGTTGTAGAGATGTATTGTGCAGTTGGGGGTGGATACATTGGTGAACTGCCAGTCTATATTAAGATCACCACATATGTTTTCAGGATGTTTGTTATGAGACATGCAGTGTAGAATATCTTCAGTTATACTAGTATTATCTCCTGGTGGCACATATAGTACTTCAGTACATATACTTTTATGATAATTATCTTATAATCTTGAGATGAGAAGTTCTGAGTTGTTAATGTAAGGAATGTTTTGATGTTGTGTGGTTATGTCTAGAGTATTTTTGTAAATTATAGCAACACCACCTGCACTTTTATTAATTACATCTTTTCTGAGAATACTTTAGCGTGGTGGGGCAACTTTCTCCTCATGTATTTATGGCTTTAGCCAGGTTTCGGTAGTGACAAGTAGTCTGGGTTATAAAATGATATACATGCATGTGCATCATGTGCTTTGTTAGACATGCTTCTAAGATTCATGTTTAGTATCAGCAAGATAGTGCTGCATATGGGGAGGAGACAGCTTAAGTGTTGCCACAGTGGGAGTATCTGTGCTCATTGTAGTTGGGCCTGGGTTGGGGAGGATATCTCCAAGTATAAAAGCAGATGTGATATGCTGTTATGAAGGCAGTCATTTGCATTTGTATACAATCTTTATGGCAAGAATTTGTGGGACAGAATTAGGTCTGGTGTATCTGTATTTGTAGGTGTCAGTTAAAGTGCTGTAGTATAGTTCAGGAGGTATGGTTTTCAGGTGGGTGGAATTCTAGCATTTTTGATTTTCTGGGTGTGTGGGAGCATTGGATGGTGCAGTGGTAGTGTTGTCACCTCACACCAAGAGATTCTCCGGTTCAATTCCCAGGTGGGGTGCCTTCTGTTGGAGTCTGCATGTCCTCCCTGCATTCGTGTGGGTTTCGTCTAGGTGCTCCGTGGTTTCTTCCCACATTTCAAAGACATGGGTCTGGAGTGTTTCTCCCCGGTCCTTTGCTGAAAATTAGTTTCATTCCAGGTTGGACTTTCCCAGTAGACAAGTGTTTAAATAAAAAAAATAAATAACTATTATGGTATGCTGGAATAGTGTAAAGGAAGCATATGATATGTAAGATCAGTACTGGCAGTAATAGTAGAAGGGTATAGAAAAGAAGCATGTTGTGAAAGAAAATTGGATACAAGAAAACATATATAACTCACTGTTCCACAATTATCTCTTTTTACCAGCATTAAATATCTTAAGTTCCCTCTCTGAAAAGTATAGTCCTCCTAATTTAACTTGATTTCCCATACCACTCACTTTCCCCTTATTAGTTTTCAAACTTTCTTGTATTAATCTTGTCTCAACTCCTTTTTTATTCTACCACCAAAACCATTTTTTTGGCAATGTGTATTACTCAACAGCATAAGGCTTCCTTCAAGAAAAGAAAACAATCTATCTCTCTTCTTAGTCTACCTTTATGATAAGTCTACTTGCTTTCCTGTCCTAGTCTCAAGTTTCCATTTTTTCATAAAACATCTGCAAATTTTAGTATGCTGTGCTATTTTCCATCCTGTCTTCCTTCTGTCACAATTCTAATTTCCCATTATTACTGACACAGTTTTACTTTCTTCAGAATTTTAACTCTTTCAGCATGTGCATACATTCAAATAAGCTCAAAATTTCTGCCTTTTATTCAAACATTTAACACTAATCACCCCTTTCATCATATAAATATTTTATCCATAACTTTAACATGTTTTATCTCTGAGCAGTCCTACTATAACCATACACGTCTACTCTAATAGTCCACACTATACACCCATTACGTAATAACTCAAATTGCTTTCTCTATTCATATCTTAAATTTATGATTTCTTAGATTAGCCAAGCAGGCAGTATCATATTTAATTTCTTTACACCATTTCAGTATTACAATATTCTAAGATCATTAATTAAAGATGCAATGGAAAAATATCCATTTCCTTAACTTTTTCACCTTTTTACCTTTTTATCTCATTTTTCTTTTATGCTTGCTTTTCTTCCAATAGAACATTACTTATTTCACCCCACAGGTTTTGTAAACCCCTTTCTTCTTCTCCTTCAGTTTCAAGAACTTCATATATATCACATGGAATGGCATTCATTTGCTCATTTTCAAATAATAAAGTATTCCCCTCTGCTTCTTTTCCATCTTCCTCCATTCTTCAGAAAGTTCATATTTTTTCAGCTGCTTTAATATTTTATCTTCATTTTTCAAATGTATTATCTTGTTCAAAATGTACATTCTTCAGCATCAGATATTTGTATCTCATTTTCAGTTAATACACCTTCTTCCTGTAAAAGTACAAACTACTGGTGACCACACGTTATTCTATGTTAATTTGCCATATATCCCTTCATACATTGTTCTCATCTTTTTAGTGGAATATTACTAATTAGAACTTCAAGGCTGACAGGCACACACACACACACATTATTTTGACACATATTCATTATCCTTAGCCATCAAGCCAACTCCATGGTTTGTTGTTTATTGCTTTATTAATTAAAATCCAGTTTTTGTACTCTGTTTATTTTACAAATCTACATTTTCTGGCATACCATAGTCTGGTGAATCTCATTGTCTGCTATTGTTTATCTGACTGATTATACTCAAATAAGCTTGCATTACAGAATGTGTAAATTGTTAGCATATGTTGCCTATTTGATTGAGTGCACTTAAGCTATCGGCTTCCCATTTCTGTTCTGTTGCTTTTAAATAAAGTGGACCTTACCTAGCGCCATATAATTTATTATTATTGCCTTATTACATACAGTGGAAACTATTGTTTGCTTATAACTTACTAAACTACTGACTGCACTTTATCTGCTTGTATCACTAAAATTATGATTGTTCTGCTGACTGTACTCTTACTACATTTAAGTAATGTGTGCCTTCTTATTGCTGCAGTCTTTTTTCATTTCTGTCAGTACCTAAGGAAATATTGAACTGCTGCTAATATTGTTTTAGTTAGTTCTGCACTGTTGCATAATAGTTAAGCAGAAACAACATTAGCTTATTATTAAGGATATTGCTTGTACTTTTTGATCATTGGTGTTGCATTGCTACTTGTAACTGATAGTTACTGCTTAGTCAACTGTTAGGACATTTAAAGCTACTGGTCTGCACTACTATTGCTCTAGAGTCAATTCACTAGGAGTCATTGGGTTAGACTATCTGCTGCTTGTTGTTGCTAAAAGTTAGGCAAAGACCACAGTAGCCTATTATTTTGGCTACTGATTAAATGTGATCATACTTTTGATCACTGTTGTTACTGCATTGCTGCTTGTTACTGATTACTGTTGCTACATACTGTTTTTACATTTTTTGCTTGTGAATACTACCACTATTACTTGTGTCCAGAGTCACGTATCAAATTCTTGTATCCTTTAGCAACATCCCATATTATCCCAATTTTCTGTTCTAATCCATTATATCATTCTGTGTTATACCAATGCAGATCATTAAGCTATTTTGTTTTCTCATATCCCTTTGTCTGCACTGATTATTATCAGTACAATCTTGCCCCTTCTATAGCCAGCTTGATAGCATTAGGTGGTGTGAAACTGCACAAACTACTACATGTTTCTGAAGGCTATTTATCTCACGATTCAGTATGTGAAAGGTGTAAATATTTACTGAAGCTGGAGGTTATCTTCTCATGTGAAATCCCATTCAGTAAGCACAACTTAGATACACACACACACACACACACACACACACACACACACACACACACACACACACGCGCACGCGCGCGCACGCAAACACACAAACACAGGCACACACACACACAAACACAGGCATACACACAAACAGATGCACAGGCACACACACACACACACACACACACACGCACACACACACTCACACACACACACACACACACACACACACACACACACACACACACACACACACACACACACACAGGCACACACACACACACACACACACACACACACACACACACACACACACACACACACACACACACACACAGCCACACATGCACACACAAAGTTACAGCATATAGCACTTTAACTGCACCTGCTCATACCGATGTTGTTACCAAACCTCTCAAACTAACATCTATGAAACCTCTGATAATAGTTCATACACCAACACTACAGCCATCACACTACATGTAGATAATAAGAGTGCAGACTCCAAATTCTTAAGGCCCATTGAAACTGCCCCCATGCATGGTACTGCTTTAGTAATAGATGGTTCTGCTGTTAGACAGATGAATGCTAAAAAAGCTGAAAAGTAAGATGCACAAGACAGTAGTGCTACCAGTACTATTGTATGGTACAGAAACCTGAGCACTAAAGGCAGAGCAGATGAGGAAGCTAGAGGTGATGGAAATTAAGTGCCTGAGATGAGTGATAGGATGCATACTGTGGGACAGTCAAAGAAATGAGGACATAAAAACAGAAGCCAAATTAGATTGAATTGCAGAAAAGATCAAAGAGAACAGATTATGGTAGTTCAAGTACATGGTGAAAAAGATTTGGGAGACACAGGAAGAAGGCAAGAGGAAATGAGGGTATCCAGTAAAGAGGTGGATGGATTGTGAGGGAAGGTCTGTGATAGTCAGGCATGAGTGTCAAAGAAGGACGTCGTATGGCACTGAATCAAGATAGAGGGTGATAGTTAACACAATACCCCTACCCCATGTAGAAAATGGGAAAAAGGGGGTTGATGATGATGATGATATTCTGCTGTTAGACATATGGACACCATACTCACCAGTCGGGTAACAGTAGGGTGACAGCTGTCTTTTCCCCAGCTTGGATCTGGGGTTTATCAAGAACTGTCAGATCATTGCATCCTGACAAATACTGTAACTATTCCTGTTTGTTTTTAGTGCTATTATATATCTAAATGCACAAAACTCTTCAAAATGTATATATTTGCAAATTATTGTTGTTGCTGTTACATATTTCTGCCTGCTTCTGGTATTATATTTTGTTCTTCACTAAATGAATACAATTAGATATTATGTTTGTACTTACACTTAGGTCTTGTATCTGCTCATTTACTTGGGAAAGAAAGAAAGAAAGAAAGAAAGAAAGAAAGAAAGAAAGAAAGAAAGAAAGAAAGAAAGAAAGAAAGAAAGAAAGAAAGAGATTATGACTTGGCACTAGCCCACATGGGGGCTGATTGACCTTAGGTACTCTAACCAGAGGATGCAGAAGCATATGCTTGATGTTGCTGTGTATATATCCCAAGCAGGAAATATACTAGTCTTGAGGGGTCTATGGCTGCCCATCAAACGTAAAACTCATTGAACAGTATATCTTGTCGAACATGCTGCTCATTGAGCCATTCGAGTAAGATCACATTACGCTAAGATAAGAAAATTTGCCCTTTCGCCATTGTAGTGCAATCTCGGAGTGGGTATATATATATATATATATATATATATATATATATGTATATATATATATATATAAAGTTAATTAATGGAGGGAGTGCAGTCTCCCACAAGAGGAGGTTTTGGTGAACGGTGTTTACGATGTAATACTGCTCGACTATTTTTCCGTTCATTGGCTAAACATACACCCAGTCTTGAGTGATATTTTTCCACCACCCAGAATTGTTTCAAGATCCAAAGACAAATGTAATTGGCTTTAATAACAGTCTATGTGGCTGGTGTTAATACCTCTCAATCTCTTAGTGCAAGAAATCTGGACAAAACCTGACAAAATGGGGGCACAAAGGTCCAAAAATAGGGACAGATTTTAAATATTGCTCTTATAAGCTTAAAACGTTGCTAGAGTAACAGGGTTTGTCTTAACATAAAATTTCTGAAGGAACTGAAATTCTGAAACTCAAATGTATGTTATTATTTAGTGACTTCAATCTTCAGATCATTCCAATGATTTGCCAGAAAACCACAAATTTTATGAAGAATAGAACAAAAATATGAGGCAAAAATCTGGACATTCTGAGAAAATCTGGACAGCTGAGGGGCATGCTGGTGTTACTCCAGGAGGATTTAGTATGCATCAGCTTGGGATGAGATCATTGGCAAGAATTCCTGCTTTGCATGGATTATTTGCACCTCTCTTGCCATAGCTTTCACATTCTAGCTAAAAGTTTTGCTGGCCACATAGTGTCTTTTTTAGACATAGTCATCTTCTGGACATTCCAACCAAGTAAAGTTTAATTCATAACACCTTAAGATGTTCTACTCAGTGCATGGACTCTTAACAAAAATCCCAGGACTTGAGTCTTGAGAATTTGATTCTCTCTTCTACTTGAATGCATCCATGTATGTGAAGATACAGATACAAGTTTATTGTGCAATGAAAGTGCTCCCTCTATTCCTGGGCTTAGCAGCAATCATGTCTTAAGACCTAGTGCTATCTGCTGAGGCATATCAGTATTTATCAAGGATATCATCACCTCACAACTCTTTCCCTGGGTCCTCAAATTTGAACTCTAAGATGCCCAAATCACATTAAACAAGACTAATTACTATTTCGCAGCAAGCCATAGAATAGCCATTATGTCTCCTACTGACCACGATAGCTATTTAATTCCTTCACCTAAATCCCTGTTAATCCCAATAAGTTTATACTGGGGACTTTGACTATCCATCAATAAAAGGACTGCCTTACACCTTCAATGGCCAACATGCCCAATGCTTCCTTGATATTATAAATGCTAATTCCCTTGTATAAAACGTTAACCATCATACTCAATATCCTTGATCTTGTCTTCCCAAATATGCCCCTTCTTGCACATCTTCATGTGTTTCACCTTCCTCCATTAAGACAGATTATAATACATCTGTGTTTAGGGATTTTTCAAAAGCGAATCTTCTTCAGTTACTTGATTACCTAAATAAATTCCACTGTAAACCTCCTCTGGCAGACCCCATTTAAAAATATACTGCTGCTGATGCCTCAGAACTCTACTCCAGCCTAAACAGCTGTATTGATAAGTCCCTATCCATACCAAATACAAGTAGAAACAGGAAAACAAACCTTTATGGTAAATATCCTTAAAGAGAAACTATATAACAAAATGAAATTATGTAATATTTATATAAGGTCCCATTCTACTCATCTTAAGAACACACACTTAAGCAAACTAACAATGAGCTTAAAGTTACCCCTAAGAAGCTCAACTCTGAATATGAAATCAAAAAAAAAACTGAAATTGAAAATAACTACAAATCTTTTAGTGACTATGCCAGTAAGTTTAGAACTAACACCCGATAATGTTCTTAGTTAATCCACAATAAATACTGCCCACTCTAACCCAAAGGAAATAGCCAATGTCCTAGCTGAAAAAAAATATGCAAGTTTTACTCCATCCACAGTTCTAACCATTCCACTGCTTCCACAATCACAGCCACCTCTATACTTACTATGGAACAAGTCACCTCAGCCTTCCAAAGGCTAAGAACACCTCATCCACAGGTCTTTATAACATATCAGGTTGCTTGATTAAGACTACAGAATGTGGCCTATCTGAATCCATACTTCACCTGTTTAATCTAAACCTCTCCACTGGTGACATTCCTGCATTCCTGAAGTCTGAAAAACAGACATTCTAATGCCATTACATAAGGATGAACCAAACTTTGACCTCTGTAAATATAGATCCATTAGTAGTAAGTCCAACAACAGCACCATGTATGAGGTGACCAGGCTCACTTGAATTATCAGGAATACTCAGAGAGCGTATAAAAGCAAAGATCTTTTATTCACATAAATCCAACAGGTTAGCGCTTTCATGTATTGCTTCCTCAGACCTTGAAAATTCAAATGCTACAGTAGCAATCTTTAAATACTGCAACAGTCAAGGGCAAGCCCTTCACTTAACTCTACCTGCTGCCAGATGACACAATATAAAACAATAAATATACATACTTTATCCCTGAACATCGACACTAAAAAAACTGTCATTGTAACAGACAATACATAATCAAAACCTTAAATGAAACACTACACATGTTGTCATTGAGCATACATTCAAAATTAAAACTATTCTACCTAAAACATTCAGAGTGAATCAGCTCACATATTAGCCATTCTACCTATATGTAAAAAATAAATGTAAAATTTCAGAGCAATCAAAGGATATATACATCCTACAAAACAATTTCTAGACAGAACATAAATGTACATATTTCACTATCCATAAATGTCATGGACTCAAAAGGGAGACACTGACACAAACTCATTATATCTCATCCTATCTAAAAAAACAAATCTGCATTCATTTCCAACCTCACGCCTGCATTAAAACATTATTGTGTTGCCCTGATCACATATAATATCACAAATCTATATATATGACAAAGGTGAAAAAGGCTAAACACCCCCCTCAGTGTATTTATAAGGTTAATGTGAAACAACCAAACTCCTAGATCTCAAAATAGGTTTGATAGAGGCTCTCTCATTAAGGCCATAGCCTTTATCAGCTCTCAGCCTTATTATCCAGTTGGTTTCTTTCCTCTCCGTATTATTTCTGATGTTACCCTCCCTAATTATGGGCTGCACATAGTCTATGCCCATAAATTTAAAGTGATGTTCTTGCCCAAATGCTAGAACATGTTTTGCTAATGCATTTTGCATGTACTTAACCCTAATGGCATACAGAAGCTTCCTCATCCTATGCCGGAACAATCTATCTATCTTACTGACATAGAATGAGGGGCAACCTTGGTACACTGCCAAATATACTACATGCGAACTATTGCAATTAGCTGACACCCCAAACCTATGCATCTGTCCATACTGTAGCATTTGAATTTTCAAGGTCTGAACCTGTCAGTAATCATAACATATTCACAAAAATTACAGTGGCCACAAGATGTAGTCCCCATACAAACACCTAAACCTGGTCTATAATGTTGTTGACATAATAACTGTTTAAGATTAGATTTGTTCTTGAATCTAAAATGTCAGAGTGTCTCCTACAATTTCATTGATGATGAATCTGTGGTTAGGACACACCAATGACAGTTGATAATGTCTATAATGGCACCATTGTCCATTGTGTAATACATCGCCATCCTAATACCAGACTGTTTTTCTCTATTGGTTCTAGTATTACTGTTATTACCAGAAAAGTATGGGGCAGCTCTCTTGTCTGTAGATGTCCATATCCTTAAGGCCTACCTTTATCTCTTCCTCCTTATACCCACATACTCGCAATCTGTCCTTAAACATATGCAACTCAGATTTAAAACCAGCATCTGTGGCATTAAGGCGAGAGATCCTCATCCCTTGACATTTTATGATATTTTTAAAAATATACTGTGGGTGCATACTGTGTCTATGAAGGAGTGTGTTCTTATAACATTCCTTCCTATAGACACTAGTATTTATATGCATGCCCGTAACCCTTTCTACATACACATCCAAATATTCCAGCCTATGGGATGAGTACTTCAAGGTGAATCTTAAATATTCAGTCATATTGTTCATCCAACCTATACACTTAGTTAGTTCATCTGTGCGTCCATCCTAAGTAAGGAACACATCGTCCACAAAACGACGATAAAAAGATACCCACCTTTTATTTTAGGTCGAATAGTTTTAATTTTGAATGTATGCTTAATGACAACATGTGTAGTGTTTCATTTAAGGTTTTGATTATGTATTGTTATGTCTGTTACAATGACAGTTTTTTAGTGTCAATGTTCAGGGATAAAGTATGTATATTTATTGTTTTATATTGTGTCATCTGGCAGCAAGTAGAAAATGAAGCTGTTTCCCTTTAAATGGTTAAGTGAAGGGCTTGCCCTTGACTGTTGCAGTATTTAAAGAGTGCAACTGCAGCATATGAATTTTCAAGGTCTGAGGAAGCGATATGTGAAAGCACTAACCTGTTGGATTTATGTGAATAAAAGATCGTTGCTTTTATATACTCTCTGAGTATTCCTGATAATTCAAGTGAGCCTGGTCGCCTCATACGTGGTGCTGTTGTTGGACTTCCTATTTTCTTTATTTTCCGTGGTGAGGCGTTAACTCTGTTGGGAGTACTTTGTTGTTGTTTGATTTATAGATCTATTAGTCTCACCCATCTCATGGAAAACTATGGCATGCATTATCTCAGATCTCATGATCTGGACATTTAAATTAATTACTCTTGGACTTTTCATTCTGGCTCTGTCAAATGAGGGTCTTGCCTCCTGGATGTTCATTTCTTCAAAAAAGTAATAGAAGCAGTGGAAAGTGGTCATGCAGCATATATGGACCTAGCCAAGGCCTTCAGCATTATTACCTATTTAGGAGTTACTGACAGACTTGCAAATCTTCATATAAATCCATACGTTGCACAGTGCATTGCTAAATGTGCTTTTGACAAACATGGTTAGACTTAGAGTTGTAAGTGCCACTTCTGAAAGTAAAAAAGTTACCAGTGGTATACCAGAGGGGTCAATGATGTTTCCTCCCCTAAGATCTCAGATCTTTAAGACAGCACGCATAGTCTATAGTTATCTAATTGTGTGGATACATGTAAACTGGGTGTTTTTATTTGTACCTCCACTAACTCACAACTGCTCCAACACTGGTTAATGTATAAATACTGAACAGCAAAAACAAAAGCCTGAGGAAGCGTTCAGACTAGAACCTGGAAGCGTTTACTTTTATCAATAAAGCAATTATTTAGCTGCTGAGTCGTGTGGAGGAATTTTAATAACTGGTTAATGTATGCTAACAATGGGTAGAAGGAGAACAGTCTCAAATTAGATAAGAAAAAAACTAATATAGTTCATTTTGGTAAACAAAACATTTCCACATCATACCATATGATGATAGCAGAGTGGTGCAATGAAGTGTGTTGGGCACATAACCCACAGAGGTGTCACACCCTCCAATCAGACACGTTTGTTAATAATTGCTTATCTTTTGACTATCAAGTCTCAGTAACAGTTTAGAAATCTTTCAGTCTGGCCCAACTAATTTCCAAAGCCATCTCTTCAAGAGCCAAAGAAATCTTAATTTGTTTTATTCATCTTTCATAAGACCTATTATTGAATATAATACCCCTCTTCAGCATGTATTTGTTGAAAGATATTACTCGGCTTCTTAGACCTTAGAGAGTCCTGATCAAAAAGAACAAGGGGCATAAGAATCCCAGTTATTCAGGTAGACTGGCAGACCACTCATTGTACTCACTTTCCTGCAGGCTCCTCTGGGGTGATCTGCATGTTGCATCTGACCTTTTGAGCCATGAAAGGTCTTTCTTGACTTCCTATTCCTTTGCAGAATAATACTCAGTTAAAGTACAATAGTCTTCATTAACTTATAAATAAGATACCTTGGTGTGATAGATTTATATTTCAATGCATCCTACACCTCTGGCGAAACATTTACTACACGTCAATCAGAGTACTGATCTTGTCATCTTAAATGTAAAAATAGTTTTTATTTATTTAACATTTGTTGACCAGGAAAGTCCAACTAGGACACAGTCTAGTTTCAGCAGAGGCCTGGGAAGAAATGCTCCAGATGCATGCCTTTGGAATGTGGGAGGAAACTATAGTACCTGGAGGAAACCCACATGAATGCAGGGAGGATATACACACTGGATGGGCATTTCAAGTTCTTCCCACATGTTATCTTGTGTTGCCCTCCTAAAGGCTGGAGGGAGATTTTGGATATGGTTTATTGCCTAAAGCCTGTAATGGACTGCAGACTGATTAACTAGTACTTACCTATGAAACTATCAACCTAAAATCAAAGGCAATAGCAGCACAGGCAAAGAGGAGCAGGACAGGATCAGAAGTGAGGAAAAGTAGTCATAACATAATGATACAGAGCTCTGATGGAACCATTTATTTATTTAAATGCATTATCTGAGGTAGAAAGCAAATTGCAACAGACCAATTTCAAGTCCAGGCCAGAGATAAAGTAAGGATAACAAAACAGTTTGCTAAACAATTCATAGATCATGATGAACACTAAACAAGATGTATTCATAATAGGATATACAACTGGTATTATATGCATAACAGTACAGTAAATAATACATACTGTTAGACAAAGGTGCTTTGTGTGATAAAAATGCATAGAAAATAAAGAAAGTAGAAAGGAGTAGAGAAGGGAGGGTATAAGGTAAGATTTTAGGAGTTAGTGATAGAAAGTTACCAACTGTCAAGTACAGAAATGGGTAAAGAGGAGAAGATGGTTGAAATAGTCCATGGAAGTTTGGTGATATGACCTGAATGGGAAAAGCTGCATTTGGCCTGTTTAAAAAGATGTGCCTTTAGTTGGGTTCCAAATTTGAAGTAAGAGGTCAAGTTTCTAAGTTGGATCTTAAGACCATTTCAAGGCACCAGAAGCGATGGAAGACACATTCAGAGCACATCAAGGTGGCAAAGAATTAGACCTTAGGAATTAAGCAGCCCTGGTATACAGATATAGAGTGGGTCAGAGGAGAGAGATGTAGTAGCACAACCCTCTAATACTGAGTTGTGAACATTAATGGTGCGCATTAATGAAGAGATTCCATGACAATGGACATTTTGTGATCTGGTACAGTGGCAAGAGCAGGACTGGATAAACTAAGGGAAGAAGGAAAAAATGTAACCAGCAGAAAAAGGAAAGTATATTGAATCAGACTGTCCAACCACATGATCTCATGATTGAAGTGGACACTAAGGAAACTGAAACAGGTGACAAAGAGATAATGACATTTCAGGATGAGGTACTAGTTGACTGGTAAAGTGTGTTTAGGATCTATAAGTATATGTACTTGTATAGGCCAATTTAGATTAGTGAGTGCTGACTCCAGTGTACTTATATGTGTCATATGTGATAAAATATTGCACTTTTGATAGACTTTGGATACTTAGACATAATGCAGCACACAGTTTGCAAGTACACCACTACTTTTAGAAATGTGTTGTACTTTAGGGACATGTTTACACTTTACATACATTTCATTCATGGCTTACTTTCTTTAAGACAGAAGGAAACCTCCCACTATATTGATGAAGACATAAAACTTGTGTTTCTGAACTGTCTTCCTATTCTTAAACAGTGTTAGCATCTTTGAATTGTGTAAATATAATCCTGAACAGTTTGGTTATCAAAACATATAGGGAACTACTTAGCCGAGTAACTGTTTCTGAATTCTGATTGGAAAAGAAAACATGTTGGTCTCTATAAAAAGCTGAAGTGGAAATGTTAAAAATGATGCTTGAAAGGTTGAAAACCTGAAATAGCAGCTAAAATAAAAATAAGATTAAATCGAGATTAACTAGAATCTCTTTTAATATTCCACTGTGTAGTAAAGTAAATGAAAACAGTACTAAAAAGTGAGGATATGAAAATCTAAAAGAACTCTTTGACTTGGTAATAATGGTGGTAGACAAGAAAGGGAAAGGACCACATGACCACAGGCATGGACTGCTTAGACTTCACAAAGTCATTTGACACAGTACAACAACAAAATATTAGTGAATAAAGTAAACATTCTTAGAGTGGGTCATGATAATAACACGAGTACAACTCTTGGTAGACAAGTGACAAGAGAGCATAAATGGTAGCAGTAAATTAATTTCAATAAGGTGAAAGAATGGTTATCAGTGTGTATCACGGGACTCAACCTTGGCATCATTCCTTTTCAGTGCTTATAAATGTCATCCCTGAAGATATAGAAGGAAAATGTCAGGAAATGTTTACTTTTCATGATGAAACAAAGACATGCAATAGAGTATCAGCTGAGATACTCTAGAGAAAGCATAAAAACAGATTCAGCAAAATTGGAGGAATGGTTTAGAACATGCTTAAGTCCTGTGCAAAAATTCAAAATTATGTCTCAGGGAAACAATAACTGGGAAGAGAGTTCACATACAGAGTAAAAATCTCAGCACCAGCAAAGGTGGAAAAGGGCCCATGGAAGTCATATCAGAGGGTCTAAATGTAAATAGGCAGTGTGGTAAATCAACAAGGCAGAACACTGGGACACTAAGATCTGTGGGGTGGGGGTAGAATCTACAGTATAAAACATGTAGTCATTATCCTTTTTATACATTATTGATAAAATCTGGTTCATGGTTGCAGTTCTAGAGTTTTCATCTTCACACTGGTAAAGATAGATCAGAAGCATTTCAGCGGGTTACATTAAAAATGTGGATAATTTTTATCAGGAGCCACAGAAAGGCAGATTATAATGGTTTAATATGTACAATCTGAGCAAAGACAGAGTGGTAAAAGGACAGAATTGTATAAGTATCACAGAAGACTCCACAAAGTCTAAATGGCTGCCATATTTCAGAAAAGAACTGTGTGAGAACAAGAGCAAACCACTTGAAGATAAAAGACAAACAGCTCGGGAAAGATACAAATAAACATGTTGTATTAACAGAACAAACTGGCAACCCACCTAAGTACCATGTTCAATCATAGCCTCACCTTAGGCTTTGTGCCTACTGAATGGCGCACAGTGACAATTATCCCACTCCACAAAGGGAGAGCCACCACGGACCCCGGGAACTACTGCCCCATTAGCCCAACGAGCCTGGTCTGCAAGGCTATGGAACGTATCATCATGGAACTTATAAACAATGACATTGGTAATCTCCAAACTCTGGACCCCACCCAGTTTGGGTTTGTAAAAGGCAGATCATGTCTCCTAAACCTGATAGACTTCTTTGAAGCTGTCACCAAAGCCATATATGAGGGTAAGGTGGTTCGCGCAGCCTATCTAGATCTCGCCAAGGCTTTCGACACCATCCCTCACTCTGGAATTATAGATAAACTCACTAAACTAGGTATAAATCCCTATGTCACAAGATGGGTTGCCAACTGGCTCACTAACAGAACCCACACTGTGAAAGACTCCAAATCTGACTTCAGACCAGTGACAAGTGGAGTACCACAGGGTTTAGTCCTGGGTCCTCTCCTGTTTGGTATCTACTTCTCTGAAGTACAGGCTAACACAGAAGGTCTTTGGCTAACGAAGTTCGCAGATGACTGCAAACTAGGTGCCATAATCGAAACTCCTAACGATGTGGACATCCTACAAAAGGGCCTCACTGAGACAAGATGCCTGATGTCAAAGCCATGGCCTCAAGCTCAATGCCAAAAAGAGCATTGTCAACCCTTTTGGTAAAAACTCTGTACCCATGAACTACCACATAGGCGGTAGTCTACTTAACACTGAAAGTGTGATAAGAGACCTTGGGACACAGGTGGACAGTAGTCTCTCCTTTGATAATCACATCACCACAGAAGTCAGGAAATCCTTCTACGTGGCACACCTCAAAACAAAAGGTTTCTCATCCAGGAAAAAAAGAGGTCATTGTTCTCCTCTACTCATCACTCATTAGACCAATTATAGACTACAGCGCCCCTTTTGGTATGTACCTAACAAGACATCTACAACAACTGGAAAGGCCACAGAAATACCCCACAAAGAGGATTACTGGCCTCAAACAGATGCCCTCCGCAGACCATCTCAAAAAACTCCAGCTTTACTCTGTTGCATATCGCCTACTCAGAGGCAATCTCTGCCTAACATACAAAGCTATGTCAAACCCAGAGCTGTTGGACATGCTCCACTTAAAGAAATCCCAATCCCTCCGAGCTACATGCTCTAGGGACCTAAACCTTGTCATCACAATAAACAGAACATGCTGGAGGGATAGATTCCTGTCCCAGAGACTTCCCATACTCTGGAACAAACTACCTATCTATATCAAATAAAGCTCCTCATTAGCACTCTTCAAGAAAAATCTTGATGACTGGATGGGAGATAGGAAATTCACCCCGGGGATCACTTGTGTGGCTCTGCTCGACAGGGTCACAGGAAATTAATTTTCTTGGGTGGCAAAAGCCAGGGTACCTTTTTGGCTAGGCTTATATAGCCCCTAGGGCCAAAAGCCTAGTACCTACCTATGAACCTATGAACAATAAGTGTGGTGGATGTTTAAAATAGCCTTTTTGAAGAGGTTTTAGGGTCAAAAACTGCAATACAAATTTAGAATGCATAGAATAGATATAAATCATGTTTTACACCCCTCCCTCTTCTCTTTTAGTTATACTGTTTCTTTCCATTTCTCCTGTTAATTAGGAATACTACCCACCTGCCCTCATTTTGGTACACAACCATTCTTCCTTAATTATAAGCATTATACTCCTCCTGTCTTTTTGGTGCAGTAATATTCTCCTTTTGTTTAGGTATGCTACCTTCCTTTTTATTCCGGTCCACAGACATCCACTGTTCACTACCCTACCTGTTCTCAGTAAGTTACACTAACCTATATCTTTTAATTCAGCTATATTGCTTAACATTCCTCTGCAGGTATGATGCCCTTTCATTCCATTAATGTGCACATGACTGCTCTCTTTGGTGCACTGATCTCATACTCTCATTCAGATGCACAGCTCTTCCTTGTCCTCTTCCCCTTCTCACTCAGGTATAGTTGGTTCCTCTTAGATACTGCCACTCTTTCATCCTTTACCCATTCAGGCAAATTAACCTCATTTCTCTTATTCAGATGCACTACTTCATCCATCCATGCACTGCACAACTCACTGTCACCTCCACTTATTTAGGGGCACCACCTTCCTCCTTCTTTCATTCAGGTACACTTCCCTTCTCGTAATGAAGTACACGCCACTTATTTTTACTGAGGATTATTGCTCCCAATCCTACCCCAACTTATTTCTTTCAGGAGTACTGCTATCCATTTCTTATTTGGTATCCTATCTCTTTCCTCTTTTCAAGGAGCACAACCCTTGTTTTCCTCCTCTTCTCATTCTGGAATATTACCTACATCCCATCATTTAGGGATATGACTTTCCTTCTTGACATTCAGGTATACTACCTGTTACTTTTTCATTCCAGTATATTACCTTAGTCTGTCTTTTCACATTCAGATATACAGCCTTCACCTCCTACTTGGGTGCATTATCTGCAGCTTTTCGGGTAGATGCCTATCCTCTTACACTCATTCAGGTGCAATATCCTTCCTGTTCTGATTTAGGCATTATACCTGTCACATATCACTGAGATCACGGCACTGACCTGCTGTGGTTTATTCAGGTACACTGCCCTCTGGCATTATTCAGGTATGAACTCTTCACGTCTCATTGAGACATGCTGCTTCCTTCCTCTCATTCAGGGGTGATACTGTCCTTCTTTCTTTCTAGCACACTAGTCCCTCTGTTCTTGTTCAGCTCTACTAATCTCTTTATCTCATTCAGGCAAAGAATTATTTTCTCTCTTTCTTTCTTAGGATTACTACCATCCCCTCTCTCATTCGGGTACACTCCTGTTGTGTTCCTTATTCATGTGTTCTGCCATACAAGCCTCTCTTTTCATACAGGTATACTACCCACCACCTTGTTTCACTCAGGTATAGTGCCATTCTCTTCTTGTTCAGGTACACCTCCCTTCTTATTTTACCCTGCTCATACATAAATACCCTGCTATCTTTCTCTTATTCCAGAAAAGTGAATTCATCATCTCCTCCAGGGACACTCCCTTCCCTCATTCAGGTATGCCATCCTGCTCTCTGCCTGGTACACTTCCCTTTACTTCCTCTTGTGTTAACCTGCTATGCAAACTCTTGTGGGAAAATCTTTTACAGATAATAGTTCACAGCTACTAAAAATGTATGACACAGAAATAATGACACAACAGGCTTAATAACTTTGTCAACATCAATATATCTGGTAAGACAGAGAGTCAGTATTAATTGTAAAGCTTCTATAAACTGCCTTCTTACAGTAGAATGTATTATTTCTTTGTAAATACAGTACTGCAACATTGTACTGCCATAGTAACATAAGCCTTTTTATTTTAATTTAACATTTTTTGCTTAACATCACTCACTATTTTTTGAATTATATTACATTACTCATTGTTTTTGAATAACATCTTTCAGTGGTAATTCAAAAGTATCCTTTAGAAGTAATTCATGTAAGGCAGTAAAAGCAGAATAAAGTTAATTGTAGTAAACCTACCGGATTAGCTCTTGTACACAGAACTTCAATTAGCAGTTTTTCATTTGTTCCAGCCCCTTTCATTGCTTTCCGTAATAGTTTTGCATCATACTCACATGGAAGGTCTAATAGTGCCAAGGAAAGACTTTCAAAATCACCACTCAATTCACTTTTAAGAACATCTTCCAAATCCTGTCCATAGAAACAAGTATAAAAGACAACATGAGTCAGTTGTTTTAATTTTATGATTATTTAATAGTAACTTTCTTAATAGTTATTCACTTGGGGCAGAGAATTTGTAACAATTTGATACAGTGGCTAGCAAGGCAAAAAAAAAAAAAACAATTTATTCGAGTCGAGTCATTGAATACTTGCTTCACTTAAGAATATTCCAGGACATAAAATAATCGATTGCATGCTTACTAGGTAACTGCTGCAGCTACAGTTAAATGGAGTATTTACTTTATCAGGCTAACCTATTAGTCAACAGGCACTCACAGGGCAAGGTTTCAAATCCACAATTTTCACTAGACAATATGAATCTTGGAAACTAGATTTTATTCTCACCTCATGTGATTTATTTGTGTATACCAGCAGTAATTTCCATCTGTAGAGTTTTCATTGTGAAGCTGGGAGTGTGGAGACAGTAATTTTAAATAAGAACTGAGGGTAGACAAGTCTTATCCCACATTGTCTCTATGGAAAAAACTTTTTGTGATTTTTTTTTTTCCCAATGAATTGAAGCTTTGATCATTTTTTATCTAGTCAGGGAGTCATAGTGGAAGTACTCAGTCATTTTCTAGATTAACCCACTTACATATCTAACAATAGGATCATAGTATCATAGGAAGTTACTAGGCTATTAGCCTTAAGTCCATTAGAAGCCTATCGAAGAATTTAGCCCATGTTCCGACAAGTCAGCACCCGATGCCCCTGTCCATCAGGAACACAGATGGAATCCCAGTGGTGTATTTACTGTTGCCCATCCAGTTATCCAGGTTGCGCTTAAAAAGGGATAATGAAGTACTCTGCTTGACATGGAGAGGGAGTCTGTTCCATAGATGCAGGAGTCTCTGGGACACAAATCTGTCTTGCCAGCAAGCCCTATTGATGTCACAGACCAGGTTGAGATCACGTGTGTGGGTTACTCAAGTGGAGCTTCACTTGTGGATATGCAGCAGTCCCATCAAGGTGGGGTCTGAGATTGGTTTGCATGCCAGACAGAGGTCACCTCTGAGGAGTCTATATGAAACTGAGTAGAGGGACAGGACTTTTAGCCTATCAGTGTAGGGTAGATGTTTGAAGCCCTGGATTCTCCTGCTGAGGAACCTCTGTGGTCTCTTCAGCTGCTGCATGTGCTTTGCGGGGTACATGCCGAAGGAGGCATTGTACTCAATAATGGGTCTTATAAGGGAAGAAAACAGGGATGTTATGACCTCTTTATCCCTGGATGAGATAGTCTTACTAATGAGATGGGCCACGTAGAAAGCTTTCTGTACAACAGAGGCAATATGGTGGTCAAAAGTCAGTTTGCTATCAACCTGGGTGCCCAAGTCCCTCACAACTGATTGCATGCTTAGGACCTTGTTATTAATGTGATCATTTGTGGGGACGTCAATCTCTCCAAAAGTGATGATGATGATGCATTTTTTGCATTCAGTTTGAGGTCATGTTTCTGGCACCAGTCATTTGTTTGGGTGAGACCCTTTTGGAGGATGTCCACATCAATAGGGGAATTGATGACAGTGCCCAGCTTGCAGTCATCTGTCAGCCATAGTCCACTGGTTTTGGTCTGCACCTCATGAAAGTATATCCCAAACAACAGAGGCCCCAAGACTGGTCCCTGGGGTACACCGCTCATTACAGGTCTACTGCTTTAGATGGCTTCCCCTATTTTTACTAGGTGGGTTCTATCAGTGAACTGGTTTGCTACCCATCTGGCAACATACAGATTGATGCCTAGTTGAGAGAGTTTATCTATTATACCCAAGTGGGGAATAGTATCAAAGTCTTACACTAGGTCAAGGTAGGCAGCGTGCACCATCTTCCCCTCGTCCATGATTTTGGTGACTGTCTCAAAGAAGTTGACCAAATTTAATAGGAATGACCTCCCCTTGATGAAACCAAACTGTGTGTGATCGAGTTTTTGGAGGTAGCCAATGTCCTTGTTAATGAGGTCCATGATAATCTGCTCCATGACCTTGCAGATCAGGCTAGTTAGGCTGATGGGTCTATAATTTCCTGGATCGGTGGATGCTCCATCTTTGTGCAAAGGGATGACAGTGGCTGTCCTCCACTTGCCTGGGATGAAGCCAGTACTCAGGCTTTGGTTGAATAGGGTGCCTAATGATGCTGCAAGTTCCAGCCTGAGTTCATTTAGGATGCAGCCTGGGATGTTATTGGGTCCCATGGAGGCTGTATGTTTTCCTTTGAGAGAGCAGTGATGACTTGCTCGCTAGTGATAAGGGGAAGGAGCAGGTACTGGGGATGTCCTGATTTACTGATGGGGGGTACAGAGGGGTTAAGTTTTTGCTGAACCTGTCTGCCAGCAGGTTGGCTATATCTACGGCATTTATGTATGTGGTGTCCATGACCACCAGTTCTGAGCAGATCTGAGTGCTTCCCTTGAGACTGCAGACATATGTGAAGAAGGCCTTATGATTGTCTTTAGTAGATGTGGCCAGTCTAGACTCAAAATTTGCTTTGGACGATTTCACTAGTGCTCTTATTTGCTTGTTCAGGCTAAGGAGAGATTGCTTCCAACTAGGTACCTGCCAATTCTTGGTCCTGGACAGCATTTGTTTTACCTTTTATTAAAGAGTTTATTTATTGCAGATGTCCACCAGACAGGTTTACACTTCCTTGAGAAGGAGGATTTTGTCCTGTCGGGTATTCCTGATTCCATGCAGCTATATAAATGCTCATATAGTAGTTTGGTGTAGGTTTGGACATATGTGCCATTTCCCATGGAGAAGAAGGAGACTGTGAAACTGTTTATACTTTCCTTTAGAAGGAAATATCCTGTAGTCTAATTTACATAACATAATAAACAAAAATGGAAAGGAATAAACTGGCAACTGACTGTTTTTAATGTAGAGATTAAATATTTTCTTTATCATGGTGATTTTTCCCACTGTTGCCTACTGACCATCAGATTTCTCTATCTAAATTTGCAAGGGGACCTGTTATCCAGGCAGCCACTGAGTTTTTTTTTTTTTGCTTATGAACTGCTCCATTTTTATCTCATGGTTTGACATGTATGCCATCAAAGCAGGACTTATAATTCCAGTCAGAGGTAAATATGCTTTCATGATTATACCACTTCTAACTACAGCACTAATTAACTACTTAGAAAGCCATTGTGCCAACTGAGATCCCCATTCCCACTACATGGGGACCTGGTCTTCATCTGATGTCAGCAGTACTTCTGGGATCTAGCCATCTTCCTAATTCCCTCCAAGATGAGTAAGCCACTACTGGCTCTCACTCTCATCTTCCATGGCTGGTTCCTCTAGCTCCTATGCCATATATTGGACCAAAATAGTCTTGGTTGCAGTAAGATCCTTATTCTTCTGTTCATGGCGATTGCCAAGTCAGTTTATGCAATCTTAAAATGGTTTACAGCATATAATGGAATGTGCTGCTTTATAAATCTTTCATGCCCGCAATAAATATTAAGCAAATCTGACATATGCATTGTTCAACAGCATTACAATGTTGGCACTTGTTCTGTGCAAATGCATATGGCAGTCTGGCATAGAGATTTGAGACTGTGTGCTTCTATACCTATCTTGGCAGCAGTCCTGAGTTTGACTCCCATAGCTTTCTTTTGCCTAATGTGTGTCTCTGAGGAAGTCACTTAAGCAAACATTGCTTCCTGGTCACCTCTGAAAAGATCATCAACATCTAAGATGGCCTTTTAAAAACCGGAGTAACCAATGCCACCTTTAAAAATGACAGAAGGAATGTGAATGTAAATGTTTTATTTTACTTATTTATTTATACTGTCATGCTTTTATTTAGGTTTCTAGACACTAGGATGGTGTTATATTCAAAAAACAATGAAAGAGAGTTAGAGTCAGTGAACTGATTGCCAATGACTTGACACAGTACAGTACATCAATGCCTCAGCAAGCCTAATGAGATGAAATCATTATTGTCCAGCAGGATACAGGATTTGATAAATAATCACAAGAACTGCTTTTCATGTAGCAGCTAGAATTATCACCTTCATCCCGGTACAGGGTATAGTGGTCTCTGCATCTCCCTTGCCTACATAATTAACTCAAATGCGACCATAATTCATAGTAAACAGCCTGTGGCAGTGTCTGGGAAGGGGTGCCAGTGAAACAAGCTGTTCTCATTAAAACAGCGACTTTCATACAGTTAGGCTTATTGGGGATGTTGTTTGCTAATTATGCCTCAGTAAGCCAAATAGATAATGTGCATGTCTGATGCAGAAGCAGTCTCAGTGTTTGTACAGATGTTAAGAACATGCTTCTGTGAGACCATATCACAAAACAAGTGCTTTACGTGACTTTTGTCATGTCAACACTCTCACTTAATAGCACAGTTTATGTCTGCATTAGTCAACAGGACAGTTGGAAACAAAACTGTATACACACAAGTGCAGTAGCTTACAAATCTAAATGTAACTGACTTTCTAGGAATTAAAATAGAAAGCAAATGAAATGATAATTGCATTTTATCCTGATCTTCATTAATTTTTGGTTTTGTAAACAAATTACTTGGGGAAGAGTGACTTCCTTTCATCTGTATTATTGGGAGAATTAATAAACGTTACCTTGAGGCTTATACCTCATATACATATATTGGTAACCTTTTGGAATTCAGAGATAGCTGTGTTGGCCTATCTCTGAGGTCACGCTACATGCAAATGATGAAGTCCAGGAGATATGCATATACTAATTGGCCATGTACCCCCCCCCCTCAAGAACTGCGTTTTGGAAGGCATCTACACATTGGTTAGCAAGACAGCTCCTACCACATTGTTCAGCCATCAGAGGTAAGTACTGGGGATTATAGTGCACAGTAGGGTTGATTGGTGTGTGTGTGTGTGTGTGTGTGTGTGTGTGTGTGTGTGTGTGTGTGTGTGTGTGTGTGTGTGTGTGTGTGAGTGTGTGTGTGTTTGCCTGAAGGTGAGTGTGCAGTGTGTGCAAGTGTGACTGTGCTTTGTATGTGTGTGTGTGTGTGTGTGTGTGTGTGTGTGTGTGTATGTGTGCGTGTGTGCGTGTGCGTGTGTGTGTGTGTGTGTGTGTGTGTGTGTGTGTGTGTGTGTGTGTGTGTGTGTGTGTGTGTGTGCATCTGCCTTTGAGATAGCTTAAGATGATAGTGAGGGAGGTGAGGTAGGTGTGTACGTACATACGTGTATGTGTGTAAGTGTGTGTATATCGGTCTCAATGAATGGATGAGTATGTGAGTGAGATCAAGTGGCTAGGGAGCAGTAAGTGCATGCGCGCGCGCGCGTGTGTGTGTGTGTGTGTGTGTGTGTGTGTGTATCTGTGTGTCTATGTGAATGTGTGTGTGCGTGTGTGTGTGTGTGTGTGTGTGTGTGTGTGTGTGTGTGTGTGTGTGTATCTGTGTGTCTATGTGAATGTGTGTGTGTGTGCGTGTGTGTGTGTGTGTGTTTGTGAGTGTGTGTGTGTGTGTGTGTGTATCTGTGTGTCTATGTGAATGTGTGTGTGTGTGTGTGTGTGTGTGTGTGTGTGTGTGTGTGTGTGTGTGTGTGTGTGTGTGTGTATCTGTGTGTGTGAATGTGTGTGTGTGTGTGTGTGTGTGTGTGTGTGTGTGTGTGTGTGTGTGTGTGCATAAGTATGCATGTATGTGGGTTTGGGTGGTTGTCATACCTACACACATCCATATACTGATGAGTATAGTCTACAACATTGAGTGGAGGAGGTCACTAGTCAAAAGGGATAACTGTAATGCAGGGATGGGAGGATCACAGGCCACCAGGGATTACTTCATAAGACTTTTGCTGTAACTGCATTTAAACCAGTATATGGATTAGGGGTGGGAAAACACTAGCCACCAGGATTTACATCATAAGAGTTGTGCCTTATCAGCATTAAAGCTAGTATGGAGATTAATTGTAGGGGGAACATGAGACACCATGGATAGCCATTATGAAGTGCCATAAAGGCACATTAAATAAAAGGTGTGGGAACCACTAGACACAAGGGACTGTTTAAAAAAAATAACTAAAATTAATAAAGAGGAGAAAAAGGGATTTGAACCATGCACCCTTCCTACAATGGCCCTCTGTATTAACCTGCTGCACTAAAAAATAAATAAGGGCAGTAAGTGTTGTTTTTAAGCATATTGAGGATCTCCAGCATTATGCAATACCTACAACATATCATCATGTATTGGGGGTAAGGTTGCCACCCGTCCCGTTGTCAGCGGGACACTCACAGGTTAAGCCACCTTATCCCATTGCCCACTGTATCAAGTAGTGGGACTTGAAAAGTCCTGCTTTTGCGATCGCACTGAATTACCATGGAAAAGTCGCAATTACTTCCGGCTTTTTCACAGCAATTCAGTTACGTCACCAACCTGGACCTGCAGGCAAAGCTGCTGCCTGTTAGGTCCGGGTGCTTTAATTCGTACAGCAATTGGCTGAAATTCACAAAAGAGGTGGGCATTGGGGCAGGAAGAGCCCTGCAAAGATCACGGCTGTAGGAGCACTTTGTTTTAAGTGCTTCTACAGCCGCTAAAAAAAATGACTGAGATTTTTTTTTTATAACAAGCGATCCAGCCATCCTCCAGCCAGCCAGCCAGCCAGCCATCCTCCTCCTCCATCCATCCATCCAGCCAGCCATCCATCCTCCTCCAGCCAGCCAGCCAGCCAGCCAGCCAGCCATCCTCCATCCAGCCAACCATCCTCCTCCTCCAGCCAGTCAGCCATCCTCCTCCTCCATCCATCCAGCCAGCCAGCCAGCCATCCTCCTCCAGCCAGCCAGTCATCCTCCATCCATCCAGCCAGCCAGCCATCCATGCAGCCAGCCATCCATCCATTCATGCAGCCAGTCATCCATCCAGCCAGGTATCCATCCATCAAGCCATCCATCCAGCAGCTACTCCCACCAACCAGCTAGACACTCCAGCCAGCCATCCATCCAGCCCCCAGCCATTCATGCAGCCAGCCATCCATCCAGCCATACATCCATTCATTCAGCCATCCATCCATCAAGCCATCCATCCAGTCATTCATCCATCCAGCTGCTACTCCCACCAACCAGCTAGCCACTCCAGCAGCCATCCGTCACCCATAACAGCATTTCCTTCACCACTCTGGTGGTGGCGTCACGGTAAAGGGTGTGGTCAGTGTCATATTGGCCACAACCCCATGCACCGCTTTGGCCTGCTTAAAAGGTGGCAACCCAATTTGGGGGAAGTGATAGGACCCAGTACACATTATTCCATAGCATGCATTTACTGAAGGATATGAAGTGTGAAGCCTGAATATCTGGTATAAATAACTGACTGGTAATTATCCATGAATTACCAGGGTAGAGTAAAAGGATACATCAATGGATGACCTAACAACAGAGATAGATATGGGGTACATGGTGTGTGTGTGAGTGTGGGTGTTTTACTGTGTCCATGTGTGTGCAAGAGGGACTGAAGGAGGTGCCTTTGCTTCCACAATATGGTCACCAACATGTTACCTGCTGTGGAAAGTGCTGATCTGCACTTTGCGGCATGTAATGAGATTCAAAGACATACAAATTAGCCCATAAGCATGTCTTTCCTCAATTAAACTAATTTGTCTGTGAATCACAGAATACTGCATTGTGGGAGCAGAGCCTTTTTAGCGCAAGTTGTAGTTTATGGTCAAATAATTTGCAGGTTGTAAATGTTTGTGGAGTGTTTTTAAATGAGGCATAGCCCATCTGAAAATAATCTTAATATTTTTAATATGTATATGTAAGTATCAAACAGGGTAGTATTCATAGTCCCAGAGTCCATATGTGCACTGGACCAAAAGGTGAGGGATGCCACTATACCTTTATGCAAATATGCTCAGTGCAGTTAACAGAGCTGATGACATGAAAGTGAAGGGCTGTGCAGAAATGCCCATAAGCTTTTATGCTGTCTGTAACTTCATAACATGGATTAAAACTAGTCTTGTTATATGCAAATGTAATTGTATTAGTGTAAAGTGATGATTACTTTCAGCTATTTTAATAATTTTGAGCTAAACTGGAGCTTGTGCAAGCCCACAAACATTAATGGTGCTTAGTTAAAAAGAGCAGCACCCATCACAGCTACATAGGAATGAATTTAAAAAACAGATATTCAGTAAGTTATTATTTACTGAATGTGTTGGTGTCCTTATGTGGACACTCTTAGTGAGTCTTTATAAGTTTGGAAAGGGAAAGAACAGACATCTAGAAATAGGAGACAAGGAAGACAAAGTGTACACAAAAGGAAGAAATGAAGAGGCTGAGCTGGTAGAGGTGGTAAAGGAGGGAAACTATGTTTTGGCAGGGGGTGGACCCCAACATTTTTCAAATGTTTTATATAACAGGGAAGTTGGGGAAGGAAAAGGGGAAAAAGGTATATGAGAGAGGATTAGGGTGGATTTAAGGAAAGCATACAACATAAAAGACAGACAATACAGAGAAGAACACTATGATCGGCTCTCACTGGTAGGGACACAAGACATACAGGTGGCAGACAGACACAAAAAGACAAGGGTGAGAAAGTGTCAGAACAGGTCTCTCCCAGGTCCAGAGGACCTTATTTATCACTGTTGCCTAATGTACCTGTAGTTGGTGGAACTCCACTGATATGGGGTTAGAGGCTTCTGGTGGCTCAATGGATGGAGCTAACCTGGTCAGCAAGTCTTTAACACACTAGAGGAGGCCTTGCATTGGTGGAAGATGTCTCTACACCTTCCAGTCACCTGTATCCTCAACCAGGTTCTAAAACTCATTCCATTCCTGACTTTCAAGGCTATGCAACACCAGGGTACCCACATGATCAGAGCCCCTGCCCTGACTCTGTGAAGATCAGCAGGCAGAGGGAGATGTGATCAGTCCCTGACCTGGGATCTCTGGATATGTGAAAAAATGTACATAAAAGGGAACAAGAGCGCATCCAGGAAGATGCTACCATTTAAGAGTTAGCAGTACCCACTGTGATGACTATGTAAAGACATGTCAGGTGAAGGCATATCTCCCAGCTAGTTCCAGAGACATGCAAGGCTTTGGCTACTGATCAGCAAATGTGCATTGGCA
Source organism: Protopterus annectens (assembly GCF_019279795.1). Lineage (NCBI taxonomy): Eukaryota > Metazoa > Chordata > Ceratodontiformes > Protopteridae > Protopterus > Protopterus annectens. The sequence goes on from NC_056732.1 coordinate 73,419,669, forward strand.
TTGTTCTGGCACAAAAAAGTCAGGTAGAAATGGTTAGAGTATTGCAGGGGGTATATATGAAGAATTTTGTCAGTTCATGGGAATGGTGGAGGTCAGGGATAATACCATGATGATGTTCATACACAGTACGGTGGCACACAAGGAATTCATGTCAGCCTCCATGTGCACACTAGTAAAGACTTAAAGAAAGAACAACTGAATGTGGATGAGGGAGTATCCCCACATGAGGGTAGAGTAGGCTGCACCCCAAGTGATTCTCAAGGTAGTGCTACAACAACTACAGATGACATAACATAAAAGAAAGCAGACAGGACTGATCAGTCTCCCACAACACATGGTAGGACCTCCTAGTTAATAACTCGGTCCCACAGCACTGCCAGATATTAGCCTGTAAAAGTTCCTTTGTATCCAGCAGATCGTGCTTTGCAGTAAATCAGCATCAAGCTCTCATACCAGTGCTCAGTCATGATCACTAGGACCATTGCCTGCACTATCATTAGGGGACATTGTGTATGACACCTCAGCTATATAATCACATTGTAGACCCCATGGATAAAACTCAGACATATATATAAATACAGAACTACTTACAACATACATAAGACTGACATGATACTATGCAAAAATAAAAATAAATAAATAAACATCTATGACTGAAGTGACACCCCACCCTCATATGCAAAAATGGAAAAGGGGGTTGTGGATGGATGTACAGCTCACAGTTGACAGTTAAGCATCAGAGTGAGGATATGAAAAAAAGCAGATACAGCAATCAATTAAATGTGCAGAAAAAAACATTTCATTACATAATAATGAAGCTGTTTGATAAGTAGTGACAGTAGGCCATGCAGCACACAAGGCCCAGAGCTAAAACTGCAATGACTTAGTTTAATCTGTTTGATATTGCAGTAACGGTACCACTACTTGAGTGACATGGCCCATAGTAGAGGACTAGATGCCACCTCTTTGTTTGTGTAGTTGTGTACCATGCACAAGCCTTCCAAATGGGATCTCTTCATACTGCCATTGGCTGGCTGTTATCACATTCATCGCTGGTTGAAGGAACAATAGTGTTGCCATTATAGGGCAGTTCAATACCAGACTGATGCATAATAATGTTGTAGAGAATGCAGCATGTGGTGAACATCCTACATGTAATAACACGGTCGTACTGAAGGGTACCCACAGATTCATCAAGACAATGGAAATGGGCTTTAAGCAGGCCAAACACTCATTCAATGATAGTCTGTGACTGGGACATGGCAGTGTTGAGATGTTCCTCAGCAGCTTCCCTAGGGTTAGAGACTGCTGTCATCAGCCAGAGTTTGAGTGGGTAGCCTGCATCACCTGAAAATGGGAAAAGGGAGAAGACACAGCAAAATAATGGGGGCTTAGTACTTAGTAAAATATTTTTCAAATTATACCTGCATTGATTACTGTGACAAGAAAACTTTGCACTTACCAAGAAGGTGACTATGAGGCATTCTACTATGCAGCAAGAGGTGGTGGAGTGAGCTTGTTTGCCAGATGTGGGAATCATGGGCACTGTCAGGATGCAGGACCAGCACATTGATTATGCATCCCCATGCATCACATACCACCTGCCAGCTGATGGAATGGTAGCCCTGTAGCCCTTCCTGTTCTGGTAGGGTTCTATGTGTGGTCAAGATGAGGCCCTAATAGCAACATGGGTGAATACACTGCACCAAGCACATCTTGAAAATATACCATCTACAGAAGGCATTCATGGTTCTGGCTCAGTCTTACGGTTATACTGGCAGATAAATATACTGATCCACTTGTGGCAAGAGAATATTGAGGAACTGCTGAAGTATTCTTGAGGAAGAAGCCTGAGAAATACCCAGCGTGTCCCTAGTTTGTCTCTGGAAGGTCCGCATGGGAAGCATAGTAAGGGCTATACATACCCTAGTGTCCACCGGTATAGGAAGTTCACACATCCCCCCAGTCCTCTTCAGTGGGACATACAAACTCACTAAAGCCCTTACAATACCTCTATCCACCTTAAATCTATCAAGGAGTTCTTGATAAGCAAAGTTAAAATGAGTCAGTCATTGGCTACATCTTGCCTTCTTGGTCAACTAGTATCACTGAGCACTTACAGTTTTCTTGAGGCCAAAACTAGCAGCTCAAAAGCAAAAATAGCCAGGCTGGCAGCAATAGCAAGCATCTTCACTAACTGCAAAGTAGATAGAAAAGGTGTGACTTTTTATAACTTATTTGCATGCAGCTCAGAAGCAAATAAAAAGGAGGATGAATCGGAAACAAACAGGAAAAGACTTAATTCATGTATATTTGCCACACTAGTTTAAGGCATTCCTCAACTACACATCATTACTGTCTCATGTGCATACATTTTTAGTAAGCTTATTAAACTGGCTGTGCTTGCCTCTGAGAAATGTGCTGAAGCGGTGCTTAGCCAAAGCCTGCACAAAATCCTGCTACTCATACGTACATTGACTGTGAATGAAATCCACAGTAAGTCACATTCAGCTACATTCAGTGTTCATCTATTTGAACATTTATTTAAAATATCATATAGCTGGTTACAATGGCAGAGCATTACAGGCTTCTTGTTACTTAGTGAATCAATATGTAATGCAAGGATATGAGACCTGGAGGTCTGGCTCAGAAGCAAGTAGCACACAAACCATAAAATTCAGTTTAAAGTATTAAGGCTAGTGTTTTTAACAGGCTTAGTCTTGTAGTTCAGATTGATTTCTTCAGTTTCTGTTTTCCTGCTATGTGTCTCTGAGCAAGTCACTTTCCCAAAAAAGGCTCCCAAGTTGCTCCTGGAAAGAGTTTTCACTTCAGTGGCTTTACCCGGTTAAGTAATTAATAAAAAAAATGTATGACAGCATAGAAGTGTCCTTGAATTATATGTTCCTTGCACACAGCAGAAAATACAATTAATTTGTAGCAAACCTCACTAAGCAAGGCATCTACAAAACTAAACTCTGATTCAAACATTTAAGAGAAATAAGCAAAGAATGAAGGCAGAAAAACACAAGGTATATTTGGCAACATCTGAGGGCATCTTGCTGTTGTCTAATAATTAAATGCCATGACATTGCTGTAGAAACAAGAGCTAAATATATCTGTTTGTTACCAGCTACTATATGTGCTTCAGATAAAATGGTACCTATATGAACACAAATGATTTTGTGAAATATTAATTGATCAATATATTGGTACTAACCTTGCCATACATTGTCTTGTAACTCTTTTTTATCTCTTGCCTCTGCTGTGCTGTTCGGCTTGACAGGACTTCAATAATAGCTGCTTCATCTGTGCCTGTTATTGGTAACACAAAAACATGCTTTCAGTGACTTAAAATAATAACAGTGCTACAGATGTGCTTTCAGTACTGATGAACAACCACATTGGGAGGGCATTCAGTACTTAAAGTACATCTGTAGTGTTGAAATAGAAAAATGCTAATTCAAAAGAGCAGATGATAAGGATGAATATGGAGTTCATGATGTACCTAGTTTGAATGTTGGTTATTGGAAACGCTGTGTGACCTGCTTATCAGACATTGCATCCACACCATCCCCTAGGCCTTGTAAGGATGGCCTTACAGCTGTACAATGCATGTTTTTATTATACCTCTCTTCCTTACCTTAACATTCTTGAAAAAGGCAACTTTGTTCTTAGACGCCTCAATTTCTCTTAAGTTACTTAAAAGTGTATATCACGTCCGGCCTCCCGCTTTGTTCTATTAGGATTATACATGCTTTGTTCTGGTCTCTCTTATATGATTATTATTACATACCATGTAAGATTTCTGTTGCCCAATCCCCCCCCCCCCCCCCGCTTGGGCTTCTGTCTTATTTATGTTCTTATAATGATGAGGTCTTGAGATCTGTAGAATTGCAAACTGTCTTTATAGAGTAATACTAAATTCTTGCTAAAATGGAGATGTTTGCCACTGTGAAATCCAGCATTCCACCAGTTCTCACTGATGTTTTCTCACTCTGCTAACTTAACACTAGCAAATTTAACTAGCCCAGGACCTTTTGCTTGTTTCCTATTGAGGCAACTTTCTCTGGAACTGCACACACAGTTCTTGTCTGTTTACTGCACAGATTTTTCATCTTATATTTTCAGCACTGATCTGAAGCTGCCACATTTTGACCATTCCCTCAGTCTTGGCAAGTTTTTTTTTTCACATCCTTGCTATGTTTAATTTTTCATCAGTCTTTTGCATAACTTTGAGTCGATTTTCAGAAAGGCTTTCTGCAAGGTCATTTATAATAACATTAAATGGGAGGCTGTCAGCCCACCAACAGCCATTTTTATGAATGCTGGCAGATTGCAGTAAACTCGCTGAAACAACTTTCAGAGAGTGTGGAGTTTTCTCTTACCTCCAATGATGTGTAACCTTGGAACAAGTATATATAAGTTTGGGGGTGATAATGCAGGAAGCTTTCCCACCCCCCACCCCCCCCACCCCCGTGCAAAAAAAAAAACATACTTCCAGTGTTCACTGAAAGTGGTTTCGTTTTTTTTTTTTTGAATCTGTCAATGTTCATGTTGTTGTATCTAATCAGTGTTGGTTCATAATGCTGCCTTAGAATCTACTCCAATTCTGTGATCCTCTAATGTAGAGGCACTATTGAGTACAGTGAAATGCACTATAATTAGTCATTTCACACATGATTCTTTCTTTTTATTTCAAATCTGAAATCTGAAATTTAATCTGATACAAATATACCTGTAAAACAACTTATGTATCTTTAATATAAGTACACCAGTGAAAGATCTTTTGTTTGTTAATTCCAAATCTAAAAGCTCCATTAACATTAAAGGCTTCAGGACATGCTCAAACAGGGGAAATGCCAGAGTTAAACTGCTATGCCAGAGCAGTATCGTAGGGTCTTTGTGAGACTACTTAAAAATGCACATAGTCGGTTGCACACAAAAGTTGTTTTGAGGTTCTGTACAACTGTATTCCTACTTGGGGATAGAGCTGTAATATATGAACTCACCAACCCACTCATGCACACATAATTTGAGTACAAGCCTCATCTGAACTTTGCTATTCAGTTAAATTGGAATGGGACTATGCATTATCCACTTCATTGATATCAATCCATCCTTTCAAAATCTATTTCTATCATGATAGTTATGTGTGAAAAAGTGTGCCCTTTCCAAGCCTCTACCCATAGTAGTTAGTAGAACTATCCAGGATTGTATATATCTGGGATGCCTGAAAACAATTAAGTCACTGTTTCCTGAATCAAACTGCAATAGCTTTATGAGCTGCACTTAAGCCTCATAGAGCCTGTAGAAGGCAACCTGAAATATGTTATTTGATCTAATATGTTATTTGATCTAAAAGAATGAACTGGCTCCCCACCGAAGCACCATGTTCAGTCATAGTCTCACATCAGGCTTTGTGCCCATGAATGGCACACAGCAACAGTTATCCCACTCCACAAAGAGGGAGCCAACACTGATCCTGAGAACTATCGCCCTATTAACCTGACGAGCCTGGTCTGTAAGGCCATGGAACGTATCATTATGGAACTCATAAACAAAGACATTGGTAACCTCCAAACTCTGGACCCCATCCAGTTCGGTTTGTGAAAGGCAGATCATGCCTCCTGAACCTGACTGACGTCTTTGAGGCAGTCACCAAAGCTGTAGATGAGGGTAAGGTGGTTCACTCAGCCTATCTTGACCTCGCCAAGGCTTTTGACACCATCCCCCATTCTGGAATTATAGCTAAACTCACTAAACTAGGTATAAATCCCTACGTCACAAGAAGGGTTGCCAATTATGACAGAACCCACACTGTAAAAGTTGCAGACTCCAAACCTGACTTCAAACTAGTAACAAGTGGAGTACCATAGGGTTCAGTCCTGGGACCTCTACTGTTTGGTCTCTACTTCTCTGAAGTACAGGCTAACACAGAAGGCCTTTGGCTAATGAAGTTTGCAGATTACTGCAAACTAGGAGCCATAGCTGAGTCCCCAAATGATGTGGACATCCTACAGAAGGGCCTCACTGAGACAGATGCCTGGTATCAGAGCCATAGCCTTAAGCTCAAGGCCAAAAAAGTGCATTGTCATCCCCTTTGGTAAAAACTCTGTACCCATGGACTACCACATAGGTGGCAGTCTACTTAACGCTGAATGTGTGATAAGAGACCTGGGGACCCAGGTGGACAGTAGTCTCTCCTTTGATAATCACATCGCCACAGTAGTCAGGAAATCCTTCTACGTGGCACAACTCATCACAAAAGGGTTCTCATCTAGGAAAAAAGAGGTCATTGTTCCCCTCTACTCGACACTCATTAGACCCATTATAGAGTACAATGCCCCTTTTGGAATGTACCTCACAAGACACCTGTAGCAGCTGGAAAGGCCACAGAAGTACCTCACAAAGAGGATTACTGGCCTCAAACAGATGCTTTACACTAACCGTCTCAAAAAATTCCAGCTTTACTCCATAGCATATTACCTACTCCGAGGTGATCTCTGCCTAACATATAAAGCTATGTCAAACCCAGAGCTGTTGGACATGTTACACCTAAAGAAATCCCAATCCCTCCAAGCTACATGCTCTAGGGACCTAAACCTTGTCACCACAATAAACAGGACATGCTGGAGGGATAGATTCCTGTCCCAGATACTTCCCATACTCTGGAACAAGCTATCCATCTGTGTCAAGCAAAGTTCCTCATTAGCAGTCTTCAAGAAAAATCTTGATAAGTGGATGGGAAATAGGAAATATGCCACAGGGATCACTTCTGTGGCTCTGCTCGACAGGGGCACAGGAAATTAACTTTCTTGGGTGATGTAAGCCAGGGAACTTTGTTGGCTAGGCTTACTTATGCCGATAGCCTAGTACCTACCTATGAACCTATAAAATATGTGTTTTCATTAGCCTGAAAAGATGTGCAAACATATGACATTTTTATATGCAAGGTATGGAAAAGTAAGTGGAGTTTGCAACTAAAGATTATAACTGCATTCTGATAGGAAATACAGCAGTGATTTATAGAAAGGGAAAAGTACTGCAAACATGTGCAACAGAATTTAATTATTCTGTCCTGTGATTGCAAGATCTGTAACTATCTCTAGACTACAGAGGTAACATGCTATAGAAGTGCAATGAGATTGTTATTTAAGGAGATTGCTAAATAGGAGCAGGAAAACAAACTGAGTAGTAGGGGAATGTCTCTAAATGTGAAGACTTATCAAAATTAAACTTAGGGCTCAGCAATTCTTTTAGTTACAAAACATGCTGGAAAAGGTTTAGCTGTAGACAGGTGTTTTTGTTCCAATGCAACCTATTTGTTTAAAGAGTTTATTTTCTTTTTTCTCTGGGCAAGTCCTTATTCTGTGCATGTTTAACTAAGTAAAGAATTTGCATTTATTTACTTTTAAAAGGTTTGTGGTTGATGGTCTATGTATTTATTAATTGATAGCAGGGTTTTATTACTAAATGATGAAAAGTGGTGACAGCTGCCTTTAATTGGTCAGAGTATTCTAGCATTTGTAACAAAAATAACAAGATTTGCGCTGGGGCACCACGTTCCAAAAACTGCAAGTAAAGATAATGTAAGTCCCATAAAACGGAACGTGGAGGCTTGAATAAAAAAGCATGCACTTTAAAACACCAAAGCAACTGCAGCCTGTACGGCAAATCGTAAGTCCATACCAAAGGTAAAATTCACCACAGGAGATCAATATCACACAACTCCAGAGTGCCAGGAACGTTCTTTATTCAATTTGAATAAAGAACGTTCCTGGCACTCTGGAGTTGTGTGATATTGATCTCCTGTGGTGAATTTTATCTTTGGTATGGACTTACGATTTGCCGTACAGGCTGCAGTTGCTTTGGTGTTTTAAAGTGCATGCTTTTTTATTCAAGCCTCCACGTTCCGTTTTATGGGACTTACATTCTAGCATTTGTGTTCAGAATTAATAGTCTTAGTAACAAGGGGGCAGTAACTGGGAGTTCCCCAGTCAGATAATCTGGTATAGCAACAGTTTTCTACGATAGACCAGGTTAGAAGCCTGTGGAGTTGGAGAATATTACCATTCTTTCCTGGAAGTTAACATGCAAGTATATGTATTTTATGTAACAGTCTATAAAAAGACCAGTAAGTGTGGACAAGTGAGCACTGAAAAGCAATGAAAATCAGAGAGAGTGATTTGAAAGGAATCTGGGGGTGCTAGAACAAAATGTCTGCTTGGTGGGGTGTTCAGTGTGAAGCCTATTACTGGACAACAATGGTAAATGCCCATAGCCAGGGCAATAATGTACATTTCCACTGTTAGATAATTCATCTGTGGCCAGTGGCAGAGGTCCAAGGACTGTAGCGTCTGCCCACTGTACTTCACAGTATTATTTAGGTACACCTACCTTCCAGCTGTCTCAAGATCTCAGGGTACACTTGCATACAACTAATGACCACTGTCGTGATTCAAATAAGATAAAATGTAGATTGGACAATGCTGTGGTGAAGACTTAGTTTTGACATGCCTTGGATGAAATGGAAATCATTTCATCTGATGAACATGGGCTTGCATGATCTAGTGATGTTTATTTTGTTCTACTATAAAGATGGGAAAAAAAGGCAGCTGGGTGGTAAATGGCATGCGGTTGTAAAACACTTCAGTAAAAAACACCTGTGTAAAAATGTAAGAATCTTCTCATAAAATGCACATCTGCCCAGGATTTCTACCACTTTTCTGTCCACAGAATTCTTTTTATCTCAGAACATGGTTTTTGCCTTGGCCATGGAACAGAAACTATATTATTTGTTTAATGTATTTGATCTGTGGCAAATTTAATCAATATGAATATACTGTTCGTTTCTTCACTTTTTTTAAATTATCTGTGTTGTAAGCCCAACTATGTTTCAGTGTCACCTTGACACCTTTTGGGCTGTCTGTGTTAGGTAGCTGCCTATTGATTCACCAGTTACCTTGAGAGAAGGGTCCATAAATAACACGAGCTATCTCAATCTTGTCATTGTTGGCACCCATGGAGATACCACAGGGATATGTTCTCAACCCCCTGCTCTTTATATTCTTAAAAAACAAATGTTCTACCTTTGTGGTACATCTACTGTCATCCAGTAACCAGATGACTCCATAATTTGATACTGAGGTCATTCTGCTAGCTTTCACTCCTGCATTACTCAAATTCAGAAATGACTTGATGATTCAGGCCTTCATATTAGAGAAACAAAAACTAAAGTAATAACTCTTTAGTATAAAAAAAAAAATCTCACACATAATTTCAGACACCATCACAGGGTGAACCCCCCAGAAAGTGTTGAACTCAGTAATGTTATGTGGTGCCTTTTCTGATGAGATCCTCAATTTAATCAGGTCAATAGATCTGAACTTCCACCTTAACATAAATAAAACCTGCTGGTATGATCGACATCTCAGAAAATACCTCTTTATGAATTTTAAATCCCTGTACCTATGAAGCATAACAATTCCCTGATTGTGTATAATTGCAACTTGGATGACTGGATGGGCAATTGAAAGAACACCCCCGGCTGGCCCCTCAAACTTTTATGGAAAGTGGATGAAATTAGGTTCAAAATAATTTATTCTGTTGGAAGTCAGGTATTAATTAATATTTTGATAAATTCAATGCAGGATCATGAGGCTAAGCTACAAATGGTTCATCAGATAAACAGCCTAGTATTAACCTATGAATCTATTATTTTCATGTTTTATCTATTGTTGTCATACTTAGACATAAGCTAGGACTTCTACATAGAGCAAAACAATTCATGTCTGTCTTCACTAAGGCCACATAACTAGGCTGTACAGTTGGTACAGTTCTCTAAGCCTCAACAAACTTACAGCAGAATTGTTAAATTTATCTATGGACACCCCCTCAAGGATGCATTACTCAGGTTCTTGTGCTGACTCATACTCAGGCAATAAATAAACATAACACACTAAGAACTGCACACTAGAAACTATATTACCCAAGTAAATGTCTTGTATTGTCATTAAAAGAATGCAGTACAGTTGGTCATAATCTGTCTATGCAAAGTCCTAGGTACAGTCAAAGATAGCTACTAGGCATGCAATCCAGGAGATAATTAAGGAGTCTAGCCAAAAATTCCCAGTTAATAAATAAACAGGTAAACAAATGAATAACTCAAAACTAATAGCAATATGTTTGTATTTTTTATGCTCAAAAAATGGTTAATTTATATCCTGGTTCAGTTCTGCTATAGCACAAGAGCCAACCTTAATAACCCATACAGTGGTGCTTAACAATTGTTAAGCACCTACTATGCATTGTTAAGGTTGGGTTTGCACTAAAAACAGACAGCAAAGACCAGTAAATGGGAAGCAGCAGGGCATGAAATGGCTTGGTTTCAACTCCCATTTCTGCCTGCTGTCTGCTAAAGTGCACATGCATTTGGAATTAAACTCCTTCCCTTATACAGGGAATGTGAAAAGATGCCAGCCACTTCCCCACTGCTTTTCTGACTTTCAAAGCCAGAACAGCACATCACATATTTCTTTAATCTTATTTTTGATGAGCTAGCAGTACACAGACAAGATAAATTTCCATGCACTACAATGAATTATGATTGGATCTCTGATTGTAATGAAGAATTGTGTGCTCTCAAAATGGTTGCCAAGATTCACCTCTGGAGCTTGCTCTCATGGTGAATTTCTTGGCATCCATGTTTTCTACATATGATATGCTCATTACGATTGGTAACCAAATCATAATTCTCTGTGTATTGTTCATTGTCTGTATTGCCAGTTTTTGAATGCATATTTTGGATATAAGTAGGAAGTTACAGTAGGGCAGAGGTCAGAACTGCAGCCCTATAATACTTGATTCCACAGAACAGTTCTTGGTTGAGAACCATCTGTTTAGAGTCTTTATGTCCTGTTTGTGTGCATGTGTTGATTTTAGGTACTCTAATTTCCTCCCACATTCAAATGATCCACCAGAGATGAATTGGATTTCTTCTGAGTTAGCCCTAGGTGTGAGTGCTGTGTGAGTAATTGAATGTGTGCATCCTACAATAGATTGGCACCCTATTTAGGATTAGTTTCTCTGACTTGCACCAAGTTTTGGGAGAGGTTCCAGCTCCCTTGTAACCTTGAAATGGATTAAATGGGCAAATGAAGAATGAATTAATTTTATTTCTACATTTAATACTGTGACAAATTGTCACTTATTTACTAACAAAACATCAACACTCTTAATGTTTAAAATATCCTTACTAAAGAGAAAACTGCCTATAGTCAAAACAGATTAGTGACTTCATTCTTAAATTAATTAAAACAACCATTCCTTTCTGCAAAAGAATGAACTAAACAGATCTACTCCAGTCTGCCTCCTTGCCTGATGTGATATTTGCTTGTAGTTCCAAACTATATAAGCAACCCAAATATAAAGCAAAACCACAAAGTGTATAATCCCTAGAGAAGCTGCAAAAGGCAGAAATATAAACAGCCTTTGAGCTTACTGGTGGAAGCAATATCCACACCTCAGATTTTCACTGCAGTACAGAACTCAAATTATACAACGACCCCCTATTAATATTCCAAAACGTCCACACTGATTGGTCAGCATGCACTTTGTAAATCAGAGTTATAGTAATGGAAAAAGGTCCGGTCGCACGGACTTTTTCCATTACTATAACTCTTTTTTTACAGCAATGGAGAATGCAAGATCCCCGTTGTTTCACACTGTCTCGCTATGTTAAAGGAGTTTAACATAGCGAGACAGCTTTAAAAAAAGCAACGGAGATTCTCTGTTCCTTTTTTTAAAGCTGTCTTGCTATGTTAAACTCCTTTAACATAGCGAAACAGTTTGTAAAAAGCAACGGAGATCTTGCTTTCTCCGTTGCTTTTTTCAAAACTGTCTCACTATGTTAAATGAGTTTAACATAGCGAGACAACTTTTAAAAAAAGCAACGGAGATTCTACGTTGCTTTTTTTAAAACTGTCTCGCTATGTTAAACCCGTTTAACATAGCAAAACAGTTTGTAAAAAGCAATGGAGATCTTGCTTTCTCCATTGCTTTTGCCCACAGTTCTGATGTACTGCGTAGGCATACACATGTGCAGTACATCAGAACTGCCGCAGAATACCAGACAGCTGCAGAAGGGCAGCAAGGAGGCATTATACAATGCCATTATTTAAGAAAAGTAATTTTTTTTTCCTTAAATAATGTCATTGTATAATAGCAATAACCCACTTCTGGGTGTGGGTAATGCTGGATTTACCCACGGTTGGCTTTGTTTGGCAACTTGGGCTTCGCCCTCATGACCAAACCACACCAACCATGGTAAAGCCAGCATTAACCACACCCAGGCATGGGTTATTGCTATAATACCCTATACATACATCCAGCAGCTGGCAAAGAAATCTACAGTAAGACAGGAAGTTCTGAAAATTTTCTCACAAGGTCAAAATAACTCAATGTAAAACAGCTCTCATTTTTTTTGTTCAAAGTCTCTCTTTTTAATATAAAAAGGCATGCAAAAGCAGGGAGTTAACTCATTGGTAGTCTCTCTTTTTCACTCAGAAAAGAATCCTGCTTCCCTCTAAAGTCCATTTCTATAAAGCAGTTATGTTCTTCCCTAGTTTCCCTAGGACTTCTTGTACAGGTCAGTCCACAAATGTAAAAACTGGGGAAAATGTTCTTTCCAAAATTGCATTGTAGATGAAATTGGTATTGCCCTCTACTCTTACAGCACATTTTTGTATTGCCACTTAAATCTAGTTAATAAGAATTGATGTCACAGCAATAGTATACGTAAACAAAATTACTTTGTATGCACATAAATCACACTGCATTGGTATAGTAGCTCATAGTATTAATAGGTGAATACTAGGCTAACTGCCTTGATGGGCCATTTTAAGTTTAGTCAATAATCTGAGGTCAGAATTAAACCATATACCGTATGTCTATGGGGTGAAACCTTAACCATTATACCAAACCCACAGGACTGTTTCTAGATGTATGACAATGCTGGTGGCATTTATTGCATTTTAGTCTATACAATGTCTCATCTCATTCAAGTTTTCCATTAAAATGTCTCTGGTAATTTTTTGTCCCTGGTCTTACCTCTTAGAACTGTTTTGTCATGTTTCTTCTGGGTGTACACTAGAATATTATTCTCAGATTAGAAGATTATTCGCCCTGTAGTGGTTGGGTTTCCTAGTGTATGGGTTGAAGGAAGTAAAGACTGCAAGAAGTGATCTACTGCAACCACCCTGGCAGTCCTTGAGGCCTTGTTCTCCTCTTACTATAGTCATTTATGAATGAAGTGTATGAGGTTGAACATTTGTAACCTCAGTGGTTTCTGTCTAGTGTGTAGGCCCATGCATGCAAATACTGTGCCCAAATGATGTGTAAGTCTAATGCAAGCCAGGATTTCACTCTTCATTTTCTTGTAATTGTTGGTGTTTATGTAATATAAATCAAAGTAAGCCATCAGGCTTCACCACTCAGATATGGGGCAATGGGTCTTCTTCACCTACTAGCTGAACAGATGTCATTCTGCTTTTCATTCAGATGTAATCAGGAAGGTTTCCATGTCATCTCTGGGATCCAGCTTATACAAAAAATGACTAGCTAGGAATCTGATGTCTTGTGTTGCAGTGTGGGGAAGGCCTTCCAAAATGAAGGTGTGCCTTCCTTCATCTAGGGGCTTGACTTTCTGCCATAGAGCTATAGTGTTCTAATAATAGTACGGCCTGGTTGCTCTCCGGCTGCACAGCAGTGTTGCATTTTAGCTTTATGAACAAAGATTATTTATTGTAGTGTAGTAGCAGTCTGATGCAAGCTCAATTGCTTGACTATGGCATTTTGCTGCATGGCATCAGTCCATTAAAACAGAACCCTGTTTGTTTCTTGTATCTGTGCAGCATTCTATAGAAAACCTTCAGATGCCTTAATCCATACATCCTTGTTGCCAGATTGCTAGACTGACTTAGCTTGATCAAAAGTCTCAAAGGTCTGTAAGATTTACATTCTCCAGAATTTTTTTTTCTTGGGTGAGATAACTTCCATGCAGTCAAAATTTTCCTGTCATCTCCACCGTGTATGAAATTATCATTCATGATCAAAAAAAGGACTGAGTCTTAAGATGTAAAGTTAACACGTCTTTATAAATGGAAAACATTTGAGAATCAAAAAAGGATTGTTACTTCATTCTTAAATCAATCAAAACAACCAAGCCTCTTAGCAGTTTTATAAATAACAAAACACTTGTACTTCAGTCTATCTTCTTGCTTGCTTTTTGCTCACAGTTCTAAGGTATATAAGCAGTGCAAACATAAGACAAGAATATAAATCAGTCTTTGAACTTAGTTGAAACAATGTCCACAAAGAAACAGTCCCACTTTGCATCTGAAGGTTTTACTACAGAACTCACAGTGGTAGGACAAATTAAAACACTTTACAGTAAACAGAGAAATCTCCAGAAATGCAGGAAACTAATAATTTTTTGCACTCCCAAAGTAACTCAATGTGAAACATCTCACACTTTTCCTCAAAGCTCTCTGTGCATGTATGCAACAATAAGAAACTGATACCCTGGTAGCCTATCTTTTTAATTAAAAATAACTGATGTCTCTATAAGGGTTTCATCCCCCTCCCCACTTAATGCATAGCTAAGGTTCTGGTTACTTAGACAACACATTCAGGCTAACAAATTTGACTAATATATCGCCGGCTTGTCAACAGCCCCTTCTAGCTATTACAGTATGCTGTTTATAGTATATTAGCTTGTCAGCCATTTTGTTACAGAGGAGTCAGGATGGTGTATCACTTTTATGAGAGTTCACATATAACAGTTGAAATGAAAGTATGAAAGAAATATATTTATATTATTAAAATTGTGACTGCTGAAATAGCACAATAATTACTTATACTATAGACACGTTATGTTGTTTGTAGACATATTTGCCACATAGTGATCATCATACTTTATGGGCGGCCACAGTGGAGCAGCGGTTAGCATTGTCGCCTCACAGCAAGAGGTTCTCTGGTTCGATTTACGGCTGGGGTGCTTTCTGTGCGGAGTCTGCATGTCCTCCCTGTGGTCACGTGGGTTTCCTCCGGGTGCTCAGGTTTCCTCCCAAAGACATGCAGTAGGTGGATTGGACACTCTAAATTGGCCCTAGGTGTGAGTGTCTGTGTGCCTTCTGTGGAAGGTTGGGCGCCGGGCTGGCAACTTGACACTGTAAAACTCCACTGCCAATCATGAGCAGACAGATCCACTGTGGTGACCCCTAACCGGGAAAAGCCAAAAGACGAAGAAGTGATCATCATACTTTATGCAAGGAATATCATTTTAAATTCACTTTAAATATGATTCCATACCAATTATAAAAGAAAAAAAATAAGATTTGCATAATGGTGGAAAGATGTTTTTCTGGTGACAAACTGATATCAGAATAATGACAAAAGTTCATATAAATATCTATGAATGAAAATTTGATGATTGATCAGCTTGGCAAGTCAGAATTTGCAGTTTGAAGGGAGTTTGATTGCTGCACTAAATGCATCTAAATAATTGTTTCTTAAGAAGCTTTGTAGTTTACTAAAATAAGTTTGGCACTTATACAACTGTGATACCAAAATATTTATTACAAAAGGACAGTATTTTGGATACCTATGCATCTTCAGTGTAAAACAGCTGAAAATCAGTTGCAAATACCATTAAATACATTTCCACTTTCTGAAATGCCATCCCCCAAAATAATATTCAGGTTATTTACTCTATCCAATTACATTCAGAGCTACCTGATTTCTTTCTTTTTTCCTCTCTTTTTTTATTTTTCTTTAATAGATTACCAGATGGGCATTTATCTGACTATGCTTCTATGTCAACATTATCATCATCATCATCATCATCATCACCTCATTAGCAATCATCTTCATCATCATCATCATCATTTTTTAAATCATTTATCCTGGTGAGGGTTACAGGGGTAGCAAGCTGGACAGAGAAGAGCAGACTGATCAGACTTTCCTATCTCCAGCAATAGTCTCCATGTCTCCCTTTTGTAAACCTGGGCTTTCCAAGGCAAAGTGAAAGAAATAATCTTCCACAGTATCCTGCATCTACCTCAGGGCCTCCATCCAGAGGGCAGTGCATAGTCCATCTCCCATTGCAGGTACCAATGAGCATACTGGCAAGGTGTCCAAGCTACCTCAAGGGACTCCTTTTAGCATGGAAGAGAAATGATAATAATTTGAGGTCCTTGCTGGTTGCTGAGTTGTTTACCCTGTCAAGGACTGTGAACCTAGCTATGTTATTATGCAAAGCTCATGAAAATAAATGAGGGTGGGGACATGGAATGAGCTGTAAGCTGTGAATTTCATCTTATGACTCGTCTCCTGCTTCCCTACAACAGTCTGATATAATAGCTACAGTACTACTACTACTGCTCCAGTTGACTGGCCACTGTCCTGATCCTCTCTGCCCCCACTTGTGAAAGTAGCCTTGAGATACTAAAACTCTTCCACAACTTAGCTGCTTCCCTCTCAGATGGAGAAGGTAATCCACTCTTTTATGTGAGAGAACAATAACCTCTGATTTGGACATGGTGATTTTCATCCTAACAGCTTTACAGTCTGCAGAGAATTATTCCAGTACGTGCTAAAGATCATAGTCACTTGAGTTAAAGAAGTCAGCGTATTTGCATACAAGAAACATGCAACTGGCATGCCCTAAACTGAATATCTTCCAAATCTTTGCTGTGCCTTGAAGAAAATAATAAGTAGGAAGGGAAGATAAGACATACCTTTGGAAAACTCTTACACACACCATTAATACATGTGTCTTAATGCCACAAATGTAGACACAAGGACTGTATTGCATGCAGATGTGACATTAAGATTCCATACTCTCCATAATGTTACAGCATTTCCAGCAAGACATTCCGCAGTACATGATAACATGCATTCTTCATGTCCAAAAAATACATGTACACAGGACTTTCAGACTTACATCTCTATAAGGACAAAGTGTTGAGCCACTATTTCATGGCCAGGATGAAATCTGCATTATTCTACCTGAAACAGAGGCTTCACTGTTGAATGAATTCACCTTTCCAGTACCCTGGCTTATTTCTCCCCAGGGAGGCTGAGGAATGTGATACCTCTGTAACAAGAATGAATTCTCCTTTCCAGTACCATGGCTTATGTTTCCCCAGAAAGGCTAAGGAGTGTGATACCTCTGTAATAGGAACATAAGCTCCTGCTGTCCTTTTTCAAAAATTGGGATCACTGCCCCACCTTGCAAGCCCAGAGGTATAGCCCCAACCTTCTATACAACACTGAAAAGAGCTACTGTACAGTAGCAATGCCAAGCACCTTCTGCATTTCTCGATGGAACTCATCCATTCCTGCAACCTCAACTGGAGAAACTGTTTAGTTACTGCAGTGGTCTCCTTTATCATAATAGATCCAATTCCAGCGTGTACTTTTGACATTACCTCTTCAGATGAAGGCATGACCAGCAAATTCATGATTTCTTCAAAGTGTTCCTTCCACCTCACAACGAAGATCCCAGTTAAGTCAGCATTTATCCATCCTTGCTCAGAAAAGCCTAGGCAACATCCTGCCTTCCAATTGAGGTGTTCAATGGTGTGCCAGAACTTCATTGAGGCTATCCAAAAGCCATTGCCCATGGTCTTGCAAAACTGATCTTACTCCCAAGACTTTGCTTTCAAGACTAGCAAACCTGACGCATTCCTGGCTTGACAATTAAGATCTACAGACCCTCCTGCCAGTATTGTATAAGAGGTCCACTTCTTTAATCTGTCAAGTTCCCTCATTGATGATGTCTACTGGTGATCCTAAGGTTACTGTCATGACAAGCTCTGGCCAGCTTTTGGCCACAGCTCCTTGCCATTCCCTCAGCTGGTGAGATATTGAACAAGGTTCATTCAGACTCCACCTCCCTAACACCAAAGAGATATAAGGAAGTAAATCTTCTAGGGGTGATGGTTAAAATCATCCCACATAGATACAATGGCTCAGGTTTTCCAGAACATCCTCACTACACCACTACATGTTTGGGCTTCCTAGCTGGAGCAAGGCCACTTGACCCAACGTACCATTATGTGCTTATCAGCTGACAGACACACACACACACACACACACACATACATACACACAGTCACACAAACACAGAGTCTGTGAGTGGGGTCCAGTCCAGTAAGAATAAGCACTGTTATTCATCCTCAGTACTGGCACTGACAAAGTTGTAGTCTAACTGCAGATCAGACTTGTGCCTCACACCCTATGTGCACTCTATAAATTATTCCAGCATTAGAAGTTTCCTTACAATTCCTTTACATTCCTCATTACTCCAACACTAACACTGCTGTCGGAATGCAAGGCATACCAGCTGTAGTAATGTAGGCCCCTTCCTATATATACCTCATCTCCTCAAATCTTAGAGTGCAGGGTATGCAGGTACCTACATTGTGGCATTAACTTGCAGTCCCGCCATCATGATTTCTATATGGTGCTTAATATATTGCTGGCATGAATGGCTTACCAATATGCTGTTTTTTTCACATATATGCCCCTGTGTAGCATACTAGGCAGGTACTGACAGGTGGACAAATCAGTCTATGAATCGTATGCCTGTCAGTATATTTGCTTGGACATTCTATGTCCCATAATTATTATACAATTCAGAGGCATATCTCTAAACTGTCCAGATTTTTGTAGAATGTCCATATTTCTGACTCATATTTTTGGTTTGTTCCTTAAAAAAATTGAGATTTTCTGGAAGATCAGTGATAATTAAAGTCACTAAGCAATGACAGAAGTTTGAGCTTCTGACTTCAAGACACTTTAGAAAATGCATGCTAATGCAAAAGCTGTTATCTTTTCAACTTTTTAAGATATAAAAGCAATATTTAAAAATTCTCCCTATTTTTGGACCTTTGTCCCCTTTGGCTTTGTCCAGATTTCTTGTGCTAAGAGGTTGAGAGGTATGTTCAGAAGGCATCTTTCAGTTTGGAAAAATGATATCCAAAGCAACATTTCTTAAATTAATCCTATTTAACTGTCTTTGCTGGCACCTAATATTAATTTGGATAATACATCCTTCATTTTCTTAATCTTTTATTTCTACCTGCCTTTGAAAATATGTACACAAAACAAATAACAAGTCATTAATTCTACCACTGCATTCCCTTAATAATATTTCCACTGTCATCATCATTAACTTGTACAAGATTACCATTTAACATTTTTTTCACTTATTTTTAAACATACATTATACTCCAAGAAAATATGTTCCCAGTTGCCTCTTTCTTCCCTATCACACCTTCAACATTTGCTGTCTACCTGAGGAAAAATTATTTGGAGTCTACTTGAGGTATAAAACTACCTATGCAAACACTTCCAAGCAAATATCCTAAATATTCTAGATTTTATTGCATATTTGGGAGACATACATATATCCCCCATTGTTTCTTTGTGAATTGATTATCCAGTCTCTCTTCTCAGTCCTTTCTAACCTCCTCTGATTGACTCTTACAGTTATCATGCAATAGTTTGTATGCTCTGCTAAGTTTTCCTTTCTTAACAGCAACTTTTGTTCTAGACTCTACTAAAAACTCTACCAGTGTTGGTCTTTCATTAAGGACCCCCCCTATTTTTTTCTCTTTGCCTATACTCTGATATCAATCCTTGACAGGGAAGGCAATCTCTAACCTGCAGTCCAAATAAGTTCTTGGTATCTTCCCATTCTATTAAAATTCCCTCTTTAGTTATTTGCTCCCAATTCCTTGAATCCTTTGCCATTTTTCTCCAGTAAATTCTAGCTCCCTGTTGCCTATTTTCTGTATCCCTAAATACAGTCATCCCTATTGGCAGAATCTCGTTTTTACATTCCTGTGGTGGGTTAGTTCTTAGAATACTTTCTGCTACTTTATGAATATAATATTCTATATGGTTATTGTTATTCTCTTTACAGGTCTGCAACTGAATTCCCAGTCTCTCCTTGTTTCTTGAGCTTCCCACCATTTGAGAATCATATCTTTCCACTTTGAATTACAGTTTTCTGCTTGTGCTATGTATATGAGCCTTAACTGTGTTACTCTGGAATATCCCTTCAAATCAGGTAATCCCAATCTGCCCTGTTCTATTGGAAGAATCAGCTTATCCCACTTGACTCTTGCCATCTTCCCTTCCCAGATAAAATCCCTCAGCTCTTTATTAATTGCTATCCACAACTTCTCCTCTGGTTGATAAAAATATGCCTGGCTAAAGGGACTAAAAATATTTTAACTGCTTGCATCTTACTATTGATATCCATACAACAGAACTTCCATTTACTCAGTTTTTGTATTTTCTTTTGTTTTTATTCTTTCCAGATATGCTTAGCTGCCACACTGCAATCATTTTTAATCCATACTACTAAATACTTCATTTTATCATGTTCCCATAAGTATAGATATTGCTGAACAAATTTGTATGTGGGTACATAATTTGCTACTATTGTCTTTGTTTTAGCTTCATTAATTTTGTATCCTAAAAATATTTGAAACTGTCTGAATATGTTCCATAGCACTGTAATGTCTCTTTCTGGTTTTATCTGGTATAAAATAATGTCATCTGCAAACAGACCCAGCTTTTTTTGACTACAATACCAATTATATTCTTAAATTTCTGAGTCCCTTATTTTCTTTGCCAATGGTTCTAAATATAATGCAAATAACCAAGGGGAGAGACGACACCCGTGCCTGTTTCCTCTGCTCAAGCAGACATTATGAGAGAGGACCCCACCTACTTCAATTTTTGCCTCCAATCCCTCAGATATCCTCCTAATCAACCTTATAATTTTATCAGGGAATGCAGATGCTTCCATTGTTCTGCTCATAATGTCCTGGTTACTGTGTCAAATGTTTTCTTTGCATCAAGATCCACTAACAACAGTGGTATTTTCTTACATTCTGCTTCCCTCTAGATCATCAGTGTTCTGTTAATGTTATCAAATGTTTACCTCCCTTCCAAAAAAAACACATTGATCCATATCTATTAATTTTATCACTTTTGCCATTCTTTTAGCCCTTGTAGACATAAACACTTTATAATCATGGTTTACTATTGAAATGGGCCTGCATGAAGCTGGATCTGATGGATATTTACTCTCTTTATGTATTATAGCAACCATCACTTTCTTCCAGTATGTTTGTACTTCTCCTCTTAAAATACTGTTAAACAAAATCTCCCAAATCTTTATCATTTTTTTTCCTTCCTAGCTTCCAAACTTCCGCAGAAATACCATCCATTCCTGGGGACTTTCCTGTAGATTGAGTAAACATTATCATTTTATCTCATCTCCTCCTACCCTAACTGTTAATAATTGAGCTGCCTATACATCTAATCTAGGCATATTAATTCTTCCATAAACATTTCCATTTGTACCTTTTCTTGATTTCCATATTTCTCTGCTTTATACAGACTTTCATAGAATTTCCAAAATATTTCTAATACTTCTATAGGATCCCTTGATATAGGGTCCCTAAGCTTGGTGACAGCCCTTTCTACTTTCTGTTGCTTGAGTCATTGAACTAAAAGTTATTGCACTGTAAAATTATTAACAAAAAACAGTTGCTTAACACCAATCTTTCTAAAATCATGCATATTATTGAGGTAATCCCTTATTTTCTGTTTAGCATTCTGCAGTTGCTCCTGTTCTTGTTCTGTGAGACTCTCCCTATTTTGCAATACTTTAACATTTGTCAACCCCTCAAATAATTCTTGCTACTTTTTAACCATATCTCCCTTTCTCTTATTTCCACCCTATTTTTAAATGCCACTTTAATTTTATACCACACCCTAGCTATATTTTCAGAAGAAATTTCTATATTCTCTAATAGCTCCTGAATAATTTCCACTACCTTAAACTCCTCTCTTTTCAACAGGTAGGTGAGGAAGCATCAGTATCTCATTTTTATTTTATTACCCTGTGTTTTTATTTTAGTTATTATTGGCACATGATCTGAAATAGTTATTGGATGCATATCAGACCTTCAATTAAATGCACATGTTCCTATGAAATGTAAATTCTGTCTAGCCTAGCCCAGTTGTCTTGGGGAATAATATACAAATTCACTCAGAACTCCTAGTACTAAATTCACATCTTCCATGCCAAAGTTTTCATAAATGTCTTTAAAAATCTACTCTTCTTCATTATATTTTCCCTTTTGGGCCTCCAGACACATTTTCACTATTGCAAATCAAATTCCAGTCCCCACCTGTAAGTAATATTCCTTGCTGAAAGCTGAGTATTTCCTCCAGAATTGTCTTAAGCTCCATTATAGCAGTTTTTGGTGGAATATAAATACAAGCCAATGTAATCTACCTCCCTTACCAGTACCCCATTAGTACTACAAATCTACCATTATTGTCTTTTTATTCTCTTATATTACTGTTGCAGTTCCTCTTGCAATTAATATAAATACTCTTCTCTTCTCTTCCTTGCATGGAGACATGCGTGAAAGGGCGTACCTTCGTTGAAGGTTATGCGTCAGGGCTGGCAACTCGGTATGTAAAAATCAACTGCCAATCATTAGCGGACCAGAGTTCCGCTGTGGCGACCCCTAACCAGGAAAAGCCAAAAGACTCAAGACAAGACTCTTCTCTTCCTTGTCCCCAAGTATTCCACTGAATAACCATCCAGAAAGCCTTTTTTTATCAAATTCACATGTTCAATTCTTTCCAATTGTGTCTCCTGTAGTATAACTATTTGGATTCTGCATTTTTTAATATGGTTCACTACTCTTTCATTTTTTGTATTTATCTGTGAAACTATTAACGTTTAAAGATATTATAAAAAGCATCATATTATTGAGAAAATATTATTCCCACCTTTTATGGATGACAGCTTTTTTGTTAAATGTCTAGTTTTAGCTTTTGTGTCACATGCATGTACTATTTGGCATGTTAATCTTTTATGCAGTTGTTTCTTGTAATCTCCATTCGAGCCTATGTCACATCCTACAGAACATTTTGTTTTATTGAAAACTCTCAAACAAAAATACACACACACACACACACACACACACACACACACACACACACACACATACACACACGCACACACACACACATACACACACACAATACCCTCTAAACCTATTAACCTATAATAACACATACATTATGTACACTATGTACACCCTCCTAAAAAGAACAAATATTCCAAACTAACAGCCACATACATAAACTTGAGCTAACCTAAAAGAAAGGTTATCCAAGCTAAGACACATGGTATAGCCTATGGTTTTACTAAGTGCTGTCTGGTTTTGTCTTATCTTTATTGCTTAGCTGGGAATATACTTGAATGCTTTCAGAAAACATTTTCTCCAAGCAATTTCACTTAATCAGATTGTTTGCTAGAGACATAAGAGCCAGACAGAAAACTGTTTACTGGAAAAAAGCATTATAGTATTCAATATTCTTTTTCATTTATTTGCTTTCTCTTAAAACGTGTTAATAGATTAAGCTAATGGCCTTAACCCAGTCATTCTCCTATGCAAGAATGAGAAAAAGCACACTATTTTTTTATTTTTGTTATGCTCTTTTAACCACATCTTTTTATATTACAGTGTTTACATTTCATAAAACTGAACAAGGAAAAATAGAGAAGAAGGGAGAAAGAAACAAAATGAAAAATAAACAGGAGCACCTATTCAAATTAATGTCCTCCTTACACTTAAAAATGAAAAAAAAACTTTATAACATGCAAAGAAAATCGTGCACTATTTAAATAGTACTATTAAGAAAAACATTTATTTTACTTACAGTTAAGTTTATCCCTCCTCTTCCCCTCTTCTGAGCATTTTCAGAACATAAATGGCATGAAGTAGGGCATATGCTTTAGAGTCCCCTCCAAGTTTAACAAAGTTCAAAAAGTCCAATATTTCCAGATTTTCTTGTTCTGTCATGTTTCACAAATATACTTATTGCTTTGTAATCTCACATTTGTCATTTTCCAAGCTACTGATTTTATTCTCCAAACATTAATGACATGAAGTAGGACATATACTTTAGAGTCCCCTACAAGTTTAACAAAGTCCAAGAAAGTCCAACATTTCCTGATGTTCTTGTTCTATTCCTATCTCCATCTCCCAACCCCTATCCCTCCTTCATTTCCAATGTACTTGCAACTCTTCTGCTTTTCCCTTTCTTAAGGATTTCCCATTGAAACGCTGGAAACAATTAGTCTTTCTGTGGTCTCTATTACAATAAGAACAATAAACAGAATCTCCTTCTGTTTCACAGCTCATCTTATGTTGGACAAACTTTTGTATTGTTTTCTTAGCATGTACTTCGTCAAAAAATGATTTTGTTCCTCCAGAGAAAATGTTTTAAATATAGCTGGGTATAGCAGGTTGAATCTCACACCTGCTTTTCAACATTCTCTGAATAATGAGTGTCTGCCTACTTTGGCCAGGTGTATAATGAGTAGTCATTCTCCACAAACATTCTGCTGTCTCTCACTTTTGGTATTTTGTCCTTCTGCCACAGTTTTGTCTGAATCAACTCCTTCTGCTGGTAAGATTGCATCTTTACTATTAAAGGTCTGGGTCATTTTCTCATAACCAGGTTTGTAGCATACACATGATGTGCCCTTTCATACACAGTATGTGCCCTTTCAATTAACAATTCCTGTAGTGAAATATCAGTTCAGTTGTTTATTTGTGCTTTCATAAATTAATACAGTCTGTTCCTTCTAACTTCTCAGGTACAGCAGAAAATCTCAGGTTTTCCCTACATGCTCTGTCCTCTAATTCTATTTTATAAACATGTCTTCTTGTGCAGTGTCATATTCAGCCAGCATTTTCTTCATTTCAGCCTCTGAGGTTTGTAGTTGTATCACCTTATCTGAATAGCTGTTTAAAACTTCTTCCATTTTTCCAGTCTTTTATTGTTTGAGTTGATATATTCCATCAGTGTTTCATTTATTTTTAGTCAGTTGCCTTATACTTTCCTCTAGGATACTGGAATTCATGTCTGGAGCTTGCACTGGCTTATCTGAATACCTGCAGTACTTTTTCCAGTCAATGTTTTTCATCACCTTTTGTAGCTGATTTTCCTTCAGGTCCTTTGTATTTCTTTTTTCCTGGCGTCCAGACAGTGCACTTACTAGCCAGTTACTGAAATTTTCCCAGAACTCTAGGTCCACTGGTTTTCTCTCCTAAGTTTCTATTTTCACACTGGGAGAGCTAGAATTAAGCTGTTACTCAATGTGCAGCCATTTTGGAAGTCCTCAACCTAGCTTTCATTTTGTTCCACATGTCTGTTAAACTAATGAATGCCAGTCATACCTGCACATTGAATGACAAATAAATAATTTGGAAAATTATAATATATCTCACTTTGATTCAGTCTATTATTCACAGTGTCATTATCAAACTAAATAAATAAAGTGAGTAGTCATTTTTGATACGGCCACTTAATGCTAGTCTTAAGGTTCCACTAAGAATCGTTGATTTTTATCTCTGAAGAGCCAACTGATTGAGCACAAATGTGCAGAGAGTCTACCTACAGAAATTGTTATGCAAGCATTTTTTCCATATAGGCCATATTGCACACCCCAGGGTGGTGGGGCAACCTCTTACACCCCTGAACGTATATACACCAGTTCCATGATTGCATAAGCATGAATAGGGAAGAAATTCCCCAAAATAAATGAGTCTCACTAAGCTTACATTTAGAAACTGCACCAGCACTGATTTCCAACAGAAAACAATGATCAGGGAATTTATCTTCACCAAGTTGTGCTCAACAAGTCATTTCCTTCTCGCTCTGCACCCAAGTAGTAGATAAACTCTTACATTAACACCTATTTGGTATGGAATGTTGCACTTCTAGCAGCCTACACATATATTTACATTCCAGAGCATTTTCTGACAAATCTACTTAAAAAGCATAAGATAAACAAATCCAAATATTTTGTTAACAATAAAAGCTATTAAAAGGTTAACAATGCTATCAGTAAGAACTATTCTTTATGATGGTAATAGTCAGTGCATTTGTCTTTCTATAAACACAATATTATAATGCACATAAACCCAGAATTATACTTTTTCTTAACTTTCAACAAAACAGATTGTCATATCCTGAAAACTGTATAAGCTAGACATATATTATTAGAGCTGTTTGTTAACCAGACACAAGTTTTCACGACAGCAAAAAAAAAAAAAAAAAAAAAAAAAAATCCACTCTCCTTGTTTATCAAGATAATTACAAAAAGATGAAAATGTATGCTTAATTTTATAATTAGTAATGTAAATAACACTGAATATTTCTCAAGATGTGCAGCTTCCAGTGTAAATATCAATGGCAGTTTTCTTCAACAGCATCCATGGTGGGTCTTTGTTAAATGTTCCAACATCCAAAATGTCGAACATTACATGATCGAGACTAAATGTTAGACATTTGGATGTTCGAACATAAAAAAAAAAGAAAACACAGAAAAAAACACTTTAACAGTATAGGCAGGGTGGGGCAAGCCACCCTGCACCCCCACACCCCCCCTAATTAAATATATCAACTCCGAGACCACACTTCAGTGCAGAAAAGAGAAATTCTCCCTATCTGCACTGTACGGTGCCATTGAAAGTCTATCTTCGAGCACTCAAAATTTCATACGTTTGGTCTCGACCATGTAACGTTTGACATTTTGAGCGTTCGAAGATTTGACAGGTATCTTCCATGGTATTATCTGATGCCATGTAATAAATTGTAAGTCGCTTGTTTTTTGAAATATTACGTAGATATGGAAAGATTGATTATTTTCATAATTACTAACAAACAGCTAGCAATCTCCCCAGGACAGTGTGATATAAATGGACATTGACAATGAATTTTCATGACTCCCACCATGTCATTTGAAAACATACCCGTCAATAGCACTGTCTCGCAGTTATGAAAATATGAGCGTAAATATCAAAATGTTAATAATAGGTAGCAAACAGTGATTCATTTCTTTACTGCAAGCATCCTAGACTAACAATTGTAGTAGCATTTTGTTGATAACCGCTTGCCCTTTTAATGCTACCTATAATTATCTGACAAGTCAATCAGTTAAAGAAGCCAGACCCTGAAAAGATCTGGATGCCAAACAGATCTATGAGTGTTAACTACAAATACACAAAAAGGAGCAATAGGCTTAAACAAGTTAAGTATTGACAATTTCAAACACAGGACAAGTTATCAAGGCTGATGAACAGTAAGTTTGACTTCTCACCACTTATTTTCAGATATGAAAATTGATTTGGTTTACTAGAAGGGAAACAGTCTGAATTGTATGCCTGCCCTACTTAATACCATAAGATATCTCTGAATATCTACTAGGAATAAGTATTACCTTGAGCTGCCTCAGTACCAGCTATGGTTATATAAGCTCAGTGTAATTCCTGTAATCACAAGCCCCAGAATACTGTGTCAGATACAATGACAAGTGGGCGTGTATGCTAGCAACAGTGCATACTGTCATGTTCTGCTTAACTGCATTACACACACACACACACACACACACACACACACACACACACACACACACACACACACGCACACACCTTCTTGCACATGTCTGTACTAATGCATGCACACACATAAAAATACATGCACAGCACAGAGCTACACACACATACACACATACATGCTCATGCCTGCACACATGCATACACACACACACACACACACACACACACACACACACACACACACACACACACACACACACACACACACACACACACACACACACACACACACACACACACACACACACACACACACACACACACACACACACATACATGCTTATGCACTCATATGTTCATACTTTTAAACTGTTAATAGCAGCAGTCTGCATTTAAAGTGGAACAGCCTTACAAGATTTCTGCAAATATATAGAGCTGAGTATATTTTTCTGTATTTTCTGTATTATAGAGCTAAATTGTTGCTTATATTTTTGTTGTCTTAGTGTTCTGCAAATATACAGAGATCAGTATATATTTTTTGGGTTTTATAATTTGCACCCTGATTCCTCACATAGGTTCATAGGTTCATAGATTAGTACTAAGCTAACTGCCCTTGCGAGCCATTTTAAGCCTAGCCAATTATCCCTTGTGAGATTCAAACCCTGCACCTTGTGTTTGTAAGGCAAACACCTTAACCATTAGGCCACCCTCCCATTAGGGCAACATCTCTGTTGAAACTTTTCCCCACCCCCCCATTGTGGTTTCTGTTGCTTCTGTGTTGTTAACTCAAGGTTCCCTTAATTTGAACTGTTAACCGTTAGTCAGGTCTGACCATAAGCTAATCACCTTTAACATCCACATCCCACCCCCACCCCCCAGTAAAGAAACCACCATAAAAAACCTCTCCAAAGCCAACTTCATGCTACTCAAGTCAGAAGTGACAAACTTCATGACACCCATGCAGACGGGAACTGAAAGTTCAACTGCTGAATCCTACACTATGGCACTGTACGAGCACATCCACTCATGCATGAATCGTGCCATCCCAAATAGAACCAAAATGCTCTCATCCAAAAAAAGGAAGCCAATCTGGTGGTCCCCTGCCATAAACAAACTTTACAACAAAAGGAAGAAACTTTTGCAGAAAAGAGGAAAATCCCAGGATGCAAAAACTCCCTTACTAGCCTCAGTAAGAAACTGAGATGCCTCATAAAATCCTCCAAAGCTAGTTACGAAAATAAAATTGCCAAAGATTCCAAAGACAACCACAAAGCATTCTATAATTATGTCAAGAATCTAAATGGCAATGCTCAGATCTGCTCTGAGCTAAAACAGAATGGCATTAAATATACTGATCCGAAGGATATTGCCAATATCCTGGCAGATCGATTCAGTGCCAACTTCACCCCACTCTCACCCCTAAATGGCCCATCTCAATACCGGAAGATTGCCAAATTCCAGTAATAACGGCCACACAGGTACAAAACGCACTCTCTAAAGCCAAGAATACAGCATCCATGGGACCAGATGACATCCCGGGCTGTGTACTACATGAACTACAATATGAACTGGCACCTCACCTAAGTGTCATGTTTAATCATAGCCTCACCTCAGGTTTCGTGCCCACTGAGTGGTGCAGAGCTACAGTT
Organism: Protopterus annectens; assembly: GCF_019279795.1. Taxonomy (NCBI): domain Eukaryota; kingdom Metazoa; phylum Chordata; order Ceratodontiformes; family Protopteridae; genus Protopterus; species Protopterus annectens. The sequence goes on from NC_056732.1 coordinate 73,448,833, forward strand.
ATCCCAATCCACAAGGGGGGATCCACCTTGGATCCCGGAAACTACCATCCAATCAGTCTGACAAGCCTTATCTGCAAGGCCGTGGAGCGTATTATCATGGAACTTATAAACAAAGACATTGGCAACCTTCAAACACTGGACCCCACCCAGTTTGGGTTTGTGAAGGGCCGATCTTGTCTCCTGAACCTGATTGACTTCTTTGAGTCAGTCTCCAGAGCCATGGACAAGGGTAAGGTGGTCCACACAGCCTAGCTAGACCTTGCCAAGGCCTTTGACACCATCCCCCACTCTGGAATCATAGATAAACTTACTAAGTTGGGCATTAATCCCTATGTCACCCAATGGGTTGCTAAATGGCTTACTGATAGAACCCACACTGTAAAAGTAGCCGACTCCAAATCCATCTCCAGACAAGTGACAAGTGGAGTACCTCAGGGTTCAGTCCTGGGGCCGCTCTTGTTTGGCATCTACTTCTCTGAAGTACAGGTCAACACTAAGGGACACTGGCTAACAAAGTTTGCAGATGACTGCAAACTGGGAGCCATTACTGAATCCCCAAATGATGTGGATACTCTACAAAAGGGCCTTACAGAAACAGATGCTTGGTGCCAGAGCCATGGGCTCAAGCTCAATGCCAAGAAATGTATTGTTATCCCTTTGGGAAAAACATGTATCCATGAATTACCATATAGGTGGCAGTACACTAAACACAGAAAGTGTGATAAGAGACTTAGGGACACAGGTGGACAGTGGTCTCACCTTCGATAACCACATCGCCACAACAGTCAGGAAATCCTTCTATGTGGCACACCTCATCACGAAGGGCTTTTCATCCAGAAAAAAGGAGGTCATTGTCCCACTGTACTCATCCCTCATTAGACCCATTATAGAATACAACGCCCCATTTGGTATGTACCTCTCAAGACATCTACAACAACTGGAAAGGCCTCAGAAATACCTCACTAAAAGAATCACAGGCCTAAAGCAGATGCCCTACGCTGACCGCCTTAAAAACTCCAGCTATACTCTGTCGCATATCGTCTACTCAGAGGCGATCTCTGCTTAACATACAAGGCCATGTCAAACCCAGAGCTGTTGGACATGCTACACTTAAAGAAATCCCAATCCCTCAGAGCTACACGCTCCAGGGATCTAAACCTTGTCATCACAATAAACAAAACATGTTGGAGGGATAGGTTCCTGACACAGAGACTCCCCAGACTCTGGAATAGATTGCCCATACATGTCAAGCAGAGTGCCTCTTTGGACCTCTTCAAGAGGAACATTGACGATTGGATGGGGGAAATGAAATTCACCCCAGGGATCACGTCAGTCGCCCTGCTAGACAGGGGTCCAAGAAAGTAAATAATGTGGGAAGAAATAGCCAGGGAATTGTTATGGCTAGGCTTGTATAGGCCCTAGGGCTGATAGCCTAGTACCAACCTATGAACCTATGAACCTATAATAGCAGCAGTCTGCATTTAAAGTGGAACAGCCTTACAAGATTTCTGCAAATATATAGAGCTGAGTATATTTTTCTGTATTTTCTGTATTATAGAGTTAAATTGTTGCTTATATATCTGTTGTCTTAGTGTTCTGCAAATATACAGAGATCAGTATATATTTTTTGGGTTTTATAATTTGCACTCTGATTCCTCACATCTCTGTTGAAACTCCCCCCCCCCTCATTGTGGTTTCTGTTGCTTCTGTGTTGTTAACTCAAGGTTCCCTTAATTTGAACTGTTAATAGCAGCAGTCTGCATTTAAAGTGGAACAGCCTTACAATATTTCTGCAAATATATAGAGCTGAGTATATTTTTCTGTATTTTCTGTATTATAGAGCTAACTTGTTGCTTATATATCTGCTGTCTTAGTGTTCTGCAAATATACAGAGATCAGTATATATTTTTTTGGGTTTTATAATTTGCACTCTGATTCCTCACATCTCTGTTGAAACTTTTCCTCACCCCCCTCATTGTGGTTTCTGTTACTTCTGTGTTGTTAACTCAAGGTTCCCTTAATTTGAACTGTTAATAGCAGCAGTCTGCATTTAAAGTGGAACAGCCTTACAAGATTTCTGCAAATATATAGAGCTGAGTATATTTTTCTGTATTTTCTGTATTATAGAGCTAAATTGTTGCTTATATATCTGTTGTCTTAGTGTTCTGCAAATATATAGAGATCAGTATATATTTTTTGGGTTTTATAATTTGCACTCTGATTCCTCACATCTCTGTTGAAACTCCCCCCCCCTCCCTGTTCTGGTAGTAGTTTAAATTTGGTGGCTTTTGCAGTGCCCGCCCCACTGTAGATTTGATCTAGGACACTCCCCCAGTCCTATCTCTTTACCGCATTCTACCTAATAAACCCTTTCTGCACTTGCTTTTAGTCCTTTTTAATTTAATTACATTTTTTCAAACTGTGTGTAGACTAATATTGCTACATACTCAAGTGTGCCAGCTTGCACTGCATGTGAATTGTTTTTACTGCTGTTTTTGCTACTTTTCTGAAAAAAAAAAATTGTAAGCCTGTTTCCTGCCTTTCCTGTAATTAGTGTTCCAGATACAGATTTGCTGTATCCAGGACTATTTGTAAGCTTCTGAGCCCCCAAGCCTTTCTGTGTTGGAGGGAAGCCTTCTAGCTTATCAGTGGGAGTGGTAAGCACTAGGTAACCTGTCTACCACATAAGGAGTGGTTCTGGCCCAGAATTTGTAGTTACTGGCTTTTTGGGTGGTCTTCCTTCTCTCTCAACTTTCTGATTTGAAGGCCTGCATTTGCACTTGTTTCTGTCCTGTAACTCCTGGGCCCATCTCATTTGCTCACTCAAAAAAAAAAAAAAATCTGCTTTTACTGTATTTGTGTTTCTTCCTACTTAATTTTGCTTTTGCATCATCTTAGAAGTACTCAATTGTATTTATTACTGCTTGGTGTAACTCATTATAAGCCTTTTAGTTTAAGCACTTGGGCTTCAGACCAGTTGTTTTACATTAGGAAGGTTTGTGGTCTGCACTGTGGTGGCAGGACAGGTAGCTTACATCCTTCTAAGTTGGGAACTGCTGATTGAGGGCTCAGTGTCTGTTATTCTAAAAATGTATCAATTCTATTTTAAGCACTTGGGCCTCAGGCCAGTTATTTTACATTAAAAGGGTTCGTGGTCTGCACTTTTGTGGAAGGAGAGGCTGGACTCTGCCCTTCTAGCTGGGAATTTCTGGTTAAAGGCTTATAGTGCCTGCATATCTAAACTGCTTCTTACTGAAATTGGTACACCTTATTTGCTGTAGAATAGACTAAATCCAGGCCTGCTGAATCTAGCTTTGTTTGTATAACCTGAGCACTAATCCAGACATTCTTTAAAATATTCAATTGTATTTATTAGTAACTTGATTAAAATGTAGCTATCATTCCAAGTCTTTTGGATTAAGCACTTGGGCTTCAGACCAGTTGTTTTACATTAGGAAGGTTTGTGGCCTGCACTGTGGTGGCAGGACAGGCAGCTTACATCCTTCTAAGTTGGGAACTGCTGATTGAGGGCTTAGTGTCTGTTATTCTAAAAGTGTATTAATTCTGGTTTAAGCACTTGGGCTTCACGCCAGTTGTTTTACATTAAGAAGGTTTGTGGTCTACACTGTAGTGGCAGAACAGGTCACTTACATCCTTCTAAGTTGGGAACTGCTGATTGAGGGCTCAGTATCTGATATTCTAAAAGTGTATTAATTCTAGTTTAAGCACTTGGGCTTCAGGCCAGTTATTTTACATTAAAAGGGTTTGTGGTCTGCAGTCTTGTGGGAGGAGAGGCTGGACTCTGCCCTTCTGAGCTGGGAATTTCTGGTTAAAGGCTTATAGTGCCTGCATATTTGAACTGCTTCTTACTGAAATTGGTACACCTTGTTTGCTGTAGCATAGACTAGATCCAGGCCTGCTGAATCTAGCTTTATTTGTATGCTGCTTGTTTGTTTGCTTGTTATTTCCCTGAAACGCTAATTTCACCCAAAATGCAGCTTTTCAGTGCTTCTGTGGATCCCTAGTGATATCTGCATTGCTTACTGTACTTATTTCTTTGTTTCACTTGAAAGAAAGTTACTGTTTGTCATTTTTGCTTTTAAGTTACCTGAAACACATTGCATTTAAGTTACCTGGCACTTGCTCACTAAAGCAATTATATAAGTCAGCACTAAAATTTCAAAAGCATTACACCCTCACAAACTCCCCTTGAGTACCTCGTTCCCCATTGGCCCTTTTTTTCAATTATAAAGGAATTTCCAATACTATTCTAGCATGTCCAAAGGTCAGTTGTCAATCTCCTCTCCGGTCCAGCTGGTGAATCTGGGAATCTTGAGGCAATGTTACAACTGCCTCATGTACACAGACAACCCTCTCCTACTCCCAACAAATTCCAACACATGTGAGAGATGCAACCATATAGCCATACTGGAGGCTAAGCTCTCTCAACTCAGTACTGGCGAAACCAGTCAGGAGGAGAAGGAAACCACACTCACTACAATTCCAGTCTTACATAGACCTACCACGACAGCAAACCAAACACATAAACACACAAAAACATACTCGGATGCTCTAAATAAAAATCTGCCTAAGCAGCAGAGACCTCCAAAGCAGACACCCAAGCAACTGGTACCCCAAAACAAAACACGTGCAACACATAGTTCACAAAGCCAGTGTGCTGAACAGTCACAGCCCTTAAGGCTAAACAACACACCTGATACACTTGTAATAGGTGACTCTATCGTCAGGCACATTGACGTCCCGCTCACCAGGCTGAACAAGGAGAAGGTCACGGTGAGCTGCCTGTCGGGCGCTAGGACCCGCCACATAACACAAGCACTCAGGTCACTCCAAGGCAAGTACAAATATGACTCAGTCATTGTCCATGCTGGTGTGAATGACCTGAGACGTACCTCCCTGGACTACATGAAAAGAGACATAGAAGAGCTCTCTGAGCATGTAGCCCAGGCCGGAATGACCCTGACCTTGAGAAGCATCTTACCCTCACCAACAATGATGCCACAATATGAAGACAAGATGATCAATTACAACAATTGGCTTAAGTATTGGTGTCATTTAAAGGGGATCCAATGCCTGTCAGCCTGGGATGACATGCTCGACAAGCCACGATGCTTCGCTAGGGATGGCTTGCACCTGTCACCCCTGGGCTTTTGGATATTGGCAAAAGCTCTTGCTACCCCCATAGTGCCTTTTTTAGGCAAGGCTCAAAAGACAAACCCACCTCCATAGGTATCACAAGGGATAAGAAACTAAGAGTAATGCTACTCAATGTCAGAAGTCTAAACCACAAGATGCACGCACTCGAAACTCTCCTTAGCATGGAGAAAATAGATATCTGTGCAGTAACAGAAACCTGGTTCAAGGCTCCAGAGAGCACCCCAGCACTATCAGGTTATACCTCATGCCATGCTTTTCGGCCGCAAAACTTGGACCGTACCACAAAAGGAGGGGGAGTATCAATATTCGTCAAAGATACCCACACCTCCAGGTTGGTGGCACAGCACGAAGCATCAGAGACTATCCATGTGCAACTAACAGTGGGTAAAACTGCCTTCCAGTTTATAGCCTGCTACAGACCACCCTCCCAAACCCAGGAACCCCACTCGGCCTTCCTGAGAACACTGGAAAATATGAAGGGCTCTCCAAACACCATTATATTGGGCGACTTCAACTACCCAAACATAGACTGGGAGCATTACTCTAGCTCCAACACCCTAGCCCAAAGGTTCCTAGAATTTATAAACTCAAATGCTATGGAACAACTTGTTAACACTCCCACAAGAGGGGAAAACATACTGGACCTGATCATCACCA